>NC_089597.1:11567683-11807683 GCF_019320115.1 Miscanthus floridulus
GTCAACACCATTAAAAAGGGTGGCGGACGTCGTAATTACAAAGATGACTACGCCAAAGCATTGAAAGGGCCTTACCAGCTCCATCCTAAGTCAAACCATACCATGGAGAATTGTCGCGTTCTCAAGTCTATCTACACGCGTCAACAGGCTCTGGATACATCCGACAAGCCTAACGACGCAGGGGAACAACGCAATGAGGATAATGACGATGACGATGCAGACCCTCGTCACAAGTACATCAAGCCAACCGATCGTGTGCACACCATCATCGGAGGCAAAGTGTCCATTGAGACCAAATGAGAATGCAAGCTGCTCGCCCGTGCTTGCTTGAACGTGGCCAACACCGACAACCTCCTCACCGATCCGTGGCTCCCTCCATGGTCTCACCGTGAAATCTCCTTCAACAAAAAGGACCAATGGGCCGCAATACCTGAGCTAGGACATTTTCCCCTGGTCCTCGATCCTTGTATCAACAAGGTTCAGTTCGACAGAGTACTGATCGACGGTGGTAGCTCCATCGACATACTGTTCAAGAACAGTCTGCCCGCCCTGAAAATAGCCTAGGAGGACCTCAAGCCATACGAGGCATAGTTCCGGGGCGTTCTCCCCAGACAGAGCTCTACACCTCTCGGGCAGATCACATTACCTGTGCAATTTGGGACTCCGGACCACTTCCGCACCAACTACGTCAACTTCGTGGTCGCTGACTTCGACGGCACCTACCATGCTATTCTTGGTCGACCATCGCTCACTAAGTTCATGGCCATACCTCATTATAGGTATCTGGTGCTTAAGATGCCTACCGAGAAAGGAGTTCTAACCCTCCGAGGCAACGTGTACGTAGCTTGTACCTGCAAGGACGACAATTTCAAAATAGCAGAGCCTCATGACCTCTCTATTCGCATGGCCGAGACCATGCTCGACGCCAAGAAGACCTCGGTCGACCACCTGGAGATCCCAGGGCTCGAGGCTCCACTCAAGAACATCAAGTCCAAGGAGCACAAGGTGATCCAGCTGGTCGACGGTGATCCCAGCAGAACGGCCCTTATCGGGGCCAACCTGGATCCCAAATAGGAAGACGCGGTCGTCAGGTTCCTAAGGAGCAACGTGGATGTGTTCACATGGAAACCTGCTGACATGCCCGGTGTACCTCGAAACTTGATCGAGCACTCCTTGAATGTCAACGGCAAGGCCAAACCTATCAAGCAGAAGCTATGGCGGTTCGCTCACGACAAAAAGGAGGCGATTAGGGTAGAAGTTACATGGCTTTTGGCAGCCGGATTTATCAAAGAAGTGTATCATCTGGAGTGGTTAGCCAACCCGGTTCTTATACGCAAAAAGAATAATGAATGGAGAATGTGCGTTGATTACACTGATCTCAACAAACACTGCCCTAAGGACCCCTTCGGCTTACCTCGCATAGACGAGGTCGTAGATTCAACCACCGGTTGCGAGCTACTTTCCTTTCTCGATTGCTACTCTAGTTATCACCAGATCGCTCTCAAAAAGTATGACCAGATCAAGACATCTTTTATCACGCCTTTCGGCGCCTACTGCTACACAACCATGTCGTTCGGGCTCAAGAACGCCGGGGCTACCTACCAACACGCTATACAAGCTTGCCTCAAAGACGAGATAAAAGACGACCTCGTCGAGGCTTATGTTGATGATATAGTTGTCAAAACCAAGGAAGCACATACCCTTGTTGACAACCTGGAACGCACCTTTGCAGCCCTTAACACATTCTAGTGGAAATTAAACCCAAAGAAGTGCATCTTTGGTGTTCCTTCTGGCATACTACTTGGCAACGTCGTCAGTCATGACGGCATACGCCCTAACCTAGAGAAAGTCAAAGCTGTCTTGGACATGAAGCCACCCAAAAAGGTAAAGGATGTTTAGAAGCTTACCAGATGCATGGCCACCCTCAGCCATTTCATATCAAGATTAGGCGAAAAAGGATTACCGTTCTTTAAACTACTCAAAGCATCAAAAAAGTTTGAGTGGTCGAAGGAAGCAGACGCTGCCTTCACACAGCTGAAACAATACCTTACGTCACCTCCGGTCCTCACTGCTCCAAGAGAAGACGAAACACTCCTGCTTTACATTGCGGCTACTAATCGAGTGGTCTCCACGGCCATGGTGGTCGAGCGCGACGAGCCCGGCCATGTCTACAAGGTACAGCGACCAATCTATTTCATCAGTGAAGTACTCAATGAGTCCAAGACTAGGTACCCACAGATTCAGAAGTTGATCTACGCCATACTGATAACATCCCGAAAGTTGAAACACTACTTCGACGGATATCGTGTGGTGGTCATGACTGAGTACCCTCTGCGAGACATCATTAGCAACAAGGATGCGAACGGGCGCATCATCAAATGGGCAATGGAGCTATGCCCCTTCTCCTTGGAATTTGCAAGCCACACTACAATCAAGTCTCAGGCACTTGTCGATTTCATCGTCGAGTGGACAGACTTAAGCACGCCTGCCTCTCCCGGATCCGATGAGTATTGGATGATGTACTTCGACGGCTCTCTCAATATTGATGGTGCGGGAGCAGGAGTCCTTTTCGTGTCACCATCCAAGGAGCAGCTCCGGTACATCCTCAGGATTTATTTCCCAGCATCTAATAATGCCGCCAAATATGAAGCATGCCTACATGGTTTGCGCATTGCGGTTGAGCTCGGCGTTAAATGTCTCTATGTCTACGGAGACTCGGCTCTGGTCGTCAACCAACTCAACAAGGACTGGGACACGACCAGTGAAAAGATGGATGCATACTGTAAATCGATCAGAAAGCTAGAAGGCAGGTTCTATGGCATCGAGTACATACACGTGGTCCAGGACAAAAATCAAGCAGCAGATGCGCTGTCAAAGTTAGGATCATCTCGAGCCAAAGTCCCACATGGCGTATTCGTCCAAGACCTGCTCACGCCATCCATCGAAGAGGAAGATTCCACGGGCGACAAGCCTCCAGACCAGCAATTGGTGGCTACGGTTCTAGCGTCGAGCACCACCGAGCCGCCTCCCACCACTCATGAGCCCGACTAGAGAATACCTTTCATCAAGTACCTAACAGATGGCAGCGGTTACACTGATCGGACAAAAAACGAGCGCCTGATGCATTGCAGTAAGCAGTACCTGCTCGTCGATGGCAAGCTATGGCGCAAGAACGCAAAGGAGAAAATCTTGATGAAGTGTATAACCTAGGAGGATGGCGAACATCTCCTGGACCAAATCTGCTCTGGCTCCTGTGGCAACCACGCGGCCTCAAGAACGCTGGTCGGTAAGGCTTTCCGAGCAGGGTTCTATTGGCCGTCAGCAGTAGCCAACGCAGAGAAGCTAGTCCGCCACTGTGAGGGTTGTTAGTTCTTCGCCAAGAGAATCCACGTACCAGCACATGAGATCCAGACAATACCAGCCTCTTGGCCCTTCGCATGCTGGGGACTGGATATTATCGGGCCCTTCAAACCGGCTCCAGGGAAATTTACATGCGTCTTTGTGCTGATCGACAAATTTTCTAAGTGGATAGAATACATGCCTTTGGTACAGGCATCCACAGAAAAGGCTGTCATGTTCCTCGACCAGGTCATCCACCGTTTTGGCATACCCAACAGCATCCTCACTGATCTGGGTACTCAGTTCACCGGGAACGCTTTTTGGGACTTCTGCGATGAAAGGAGCATAGTAGTAAAATACGTCTCGGTGGCGCACCCTAGAGCTAATGGACAAGTCGAGCGGGTAAATGGCATGATCTTGGACGCATTGAAGAAGAGGATGTATAGAGAAAATGACAAAGCTCCCGGAAGATGGCTCAAAGAGTTACCAGCCATGGTCTGGGGCCTCAGAACTCAGCCCAGTCGTAACACCGGCGTCTCACCATACTTTATGGTTTATGGCGATGTGGTAGTCCTCCCAGCAGATATAGCTTTTAGATCAGCACGGGTAGAGAACTTCGATGAAGGCAAGGTCAATGAAGTACGGGAGCTAGAAGTGAATAGCGCAGAAGAGAAGCGGCTCGATTCTTGCGTACGTACGGCCAAATACCTTGCTGTTTTGCGCAGGTACTACAACAAGAACATTAAAGAGCGGTTCTTTGTGGTCGAGGACCTAGTCCTGAAGTGGAAGACGAACCAGGCTAGTGTCCATAAACTCGCAACCCCATGGGAGGGGCCCTTCATGATCAAGGAAGTCACACGACCAACATCTTACAGGTTAGCTCACCTGGACGGTACGGACATACCAAACTCGTGGCACATCGACAAGCTTAGACGTTTCTATGCTTAACTACTGAGATATGTAGTCCTCTTGTACTTTTGATTTACTTTAATAAAGCTATTATGATTTCTCCGACCACTCTAATGTGTAACTTCGAATTTTATGGTTATTCTAACTTAGCCAGTAAAAGCCGACCACCATTCCTTCTACGGTTTTCGGAGCAGGCCCTGTCTCCGATTCCTCCCAACACGTGCATGTGATCCGCTCTCTACGTTACGGGTGATCGGCAGGTCCCCCTTGGTTTGACTTGTTCACGTCTACGTGTGCACAGGTCACGCACCTCACACTCTGACCACATGTCAAACTAGGGTCGCACAAACTCTTCGGGATGACGTGTGAGCAAAATGGTACAACTAAACAGAACGTTAACATGTTCTCACTTAGTTACACCAACATGAGTTTCAAGCTTAAATACGTTTTATACAAAGCAAACAAGCTTATGATGATATACAGTTATGTTATTACAAGCTTGCCTGAAGAGGCCCAAGTTTACAATAACACAACTATGTCCTTCTTCTACAGCTCTAAGCCTATTCCATTGGCAGGTTGGGGCGGGCGGCACCTACTGCTCGCTATTTCCGATATCCTACTCGAGTCTCGGGGACTCTTGTGCTGGTCGAGCTGAAGGGGATGGCCCCGCCAATGCCTGGCTGGTCGAGACCACAGGCTTCGTCGGTTGGCTTGCAACTGATGGCGTTTCTAGCTGATTTGTCGATGGCGTACCCTGTACAGGTGTTGTCCCACCTCCACACAGGTTAATGTCGCCAATTATCTTTGACAACAGGTCTAGCTGGGCCATCCGAAGCTCCTCAGCCTTGTCTGGGTCTACCTCCTTTGGGTATCCAGCCTCTAGGCGCCTGAGATCGATCAGGGGGTAGTGGGCACGCACCATGCTTAGCACATGTGCACCCGTGTACTCACCCGCCTCCTTCACGAACTCTTGGAACCATCCCCATGCCTTTCTGCATCTCTCGACCAGTCTGAGCTAGGGCGTCCTTGGCTCTTCCTCTGTGAGCGCCGGGTCGATAAGGTCGAGGACGGGCAAAATGCCAGTTGCCACTTCCTGGCACCGGTTCTTCCATGTGTCCCGATCCTCGGTGGTCTCTAGGCATCGTGCCTTCTAGCCGTCACGATCTTTCATCATGGCTTCTAGATGTTTCTTGGCATTGACTTTTAAAACTGCAAACCATACAAGACATCAAAATGTAACGGCACGATAAGATAAGGCAGGCAACAGAATGAGAAAGGTGGTTTGGAACACTTACTTTTTAGTTCCTCCTTCATCTTGGTTGTGCGGTCCTAGAGTTGAGACTGGTTGCGCTCCAGTTTCTCATTGTCCTCCTTCAGGCGACCACACTCTGCGGTCACACGGCTATTCTCCTCTTGGAGGCGGGTTACTTCGGCTTCTAAGCCTGCACTACAGCTATCACTACCAACAATGCAACAACACGTGTCATGCACTTGCTGTGATAAAATGACAACTTACTTGTTTTTTCCTGCTCTTTGTTACTGAGCTGGATGACCAGGTTCTGGTTCTGTGCCTCTTGCTCCATCCTCTCCTAGTCGGCGGCTTCAAGTTGGCGGCGCAAGCGTTCCACCTCGGCCGCCAGTTCTCTATTGTTGGCCGTGATTCCCTCAATCTATTCGAAGCACCTCTTTCGGTACTTTGCGGTCTTCATCAAGTCCTGTATATAAACAAGCTAAGTTAGACAGTTCGACTAAATAGCAGGATCAAGTGGTCAAGCCAAACATACCTGGACTTCTGTCACCAGATATTTTGCCGCTCGTTCAACTTTTAGGGTCTCTTCGACCTCTGGGATTTCCTCATGCATAACCCACTCGTCGTTCCGCCAGCGCGACACATATACATGTTGTCGTTTGTCTTGGGGATGGCCTAGGATCTCTTCTACTTCGTCCTCTTCGGCCTCTTGTTCAGGTGGTGGTGCTGGTCTAGAGTTTGTAGTCTCTGCGACCACTATGGCTTTCCCACGAGCCATAGCATCGGCAAGCGTGCTCTGTGCCACCTCCGGCTGCTGCTCCTCGGCTTGGTCTGGTCCCCTTGGCGCTGAAGTGTCCCCCTCAGCAGGGTTAGTGCTCGGAGCACTTGTACTTGGCTCGGCTCTCTTCTCAACCAGTTGCTCGGGGACTGTCGTCTAGCCGCTCGTCTACTGAGGTGCCGGTGGATTTTCTTCCACAGGTTCCTCCACAGCTAGCTGCTGGGCAGTTTTTTCCGCCATTGCTGGCGAAGTCGTGCCGCACTCGGCTAGCTGGTCGAGATTTTTGGTGGACGCCGACCTAATATATCAGAGAAAAGTTCAGAAGACAATAGTATTCAATACAAATTGTAAGCTTACATCAAGGTTACAAATACTTACAGCTTGGAAGCACGGAATGAATGGCGAAGGAGTGTCTCTTCGACCGCGCTTGCTCCATGTGCTCGGCGGGTTCCACCAGGTCTTTTTCCACGACCAGTACCGGCGGCGGGGTTTGGTGCTCGACCCCTTCTCTGCTTGTCCTCTGTGTTGCAGTGGTCGGTGATGCGATCCCTGCTGGCACAGAGGAGCCACCCTGCTCTGTCGACTCCATTTGTCTCCTCCTCTTTCGAGGGACGAGTCGAAAGATGTCCGCATCCTCTGTTTCATCGTCTAAAAGGGGGAAGATGGCCTGACGACGTTTGTTGGCCGCCAGCCGCTTGCCAGCAGCCCTGGCCATTGCCTCCTCTCCAACCCCGAGTATGGCCCAGTCGACGTCTTTGGCCCTGGCACTAGTCTAGGCGGTTGGGCCAGCAACTTGCGGCCAATCCACACCAAGGGGTGGAGACACGAACACCGCTGCCCTGTCATGACCATTACTCTGGGAAACATAAAGGCGACAACACAGTCAATTTTTGTTACAACATAACTCTACAGGCACAAGGAAGCATAATTTACCTTTGGGGGAGGTCGGGCCAGCTTGAAGGCGTGCTCGATGTCGCTTAACCTGACATAATTGGGATCGGCTAAGTTGAATAGCTCCCCAATTCTAGCCTTGATTTTGATCTTGTCAAGCGCCTCTTTTCTAGTCCTCGTTGGATCTGCGCTCCCCTGGTATTCATAGCCAGGATGTACCCTCCTCTGGCAGGGCTGGATCCTTCAGCTGATGAAGTTCCCGACCACGCTTGGACCATCCAGCTTCCCCCACGGGATCATCCCGAGCAGTTCTGCGATCTGTTCCAAGTTCTCAGGCTTCTCCGACCAGCTGTTCATCTTCTCCGGAACAAACCCCACGTCGCACAGGGTGATCGTGTTTGGCTCTTCGTGGATGTAGAACCACTTCTTATACCATTTGTCCAGTGATGTGTTCCAAGGGCAGTGCAAGTACTGGGCCTTCATCCCGTCACGAAGATTGAGGTATACGCCTCCGGCTATCTTCGAGCCGCTGCTCCCTTTCTTCTGTAGACAAAATAGATGGCGAAAGAGGTCGAAATGGGGCTGGAAGCCACCATAGGCTTCGCAAAGATGGACGAAGGTGGAGACAAGAAGAATCGAGTTGGGATGCAGATTGCAAATCCCAATCTCGTAATACAAACAGAGCCCCTGAAGGAAAGGGTGCACTGGAACCCCAAAACCCCGCTTGAAGAAATCCTCAAAAACCACAATCTCACCTGGTTGTGGATCGGGGTAGCTTTCTCCTTCTGGTGCACGCCATCCTGCGAGTGCCTTGTTGTGGAGCACTCCCATGGTGACGAGGTCTTCGATGGTCTGCTCGTTGCTCCTTGACTTCCACCACTCCTTCGCCATGACTCCGGCTTTCTTCTGGGCGTCTCTCTTCGCCATTAATCTGTCCTTGCTAAAGGGGTGGATGCGGTGGAGGGAGGATTGGTGATGATTTCGGAGGTGTAGGGTTTCGGCAAGAGGAAGAAGAAGGCTGCGGCGGCGAATGATAATGGGGATCGGTAAAAAGTAACTTACCAGTTCTATATTATAAATAACCAAGAGCTCCATCGTTTTGTTCGCCCGAGATTCTTGGGAGATGTGCGCACACGCCGTAGACGGTTGTTTTCACAACCTCGAGATCTACGCCAATAAACGCGCCCCTTCGTTACCAGTGTACACGCCTCTTCGTTGTTAGTGTGAGAGGGCCCACACTGACGCACCTCTTTATAGGTGCCAAGCGACTGTTTGCTAGAAAGGGCAAGAAGACAGTGTGATGTGCTATACCCGTCTGCTTTTTTGACCAGACGTGTCAGATTGGACTTGATAGAGTAAGGAGATAAATAAATACACCAAATCATAGTACAAGCGGCGTTCGTTTTTTCACGCATATCTTGTGCTCAAGGATGGACCAGACCACTGCCGTGCTTGAAGACTGCCCTGACCACTACAATGCTCGGGGACTGCCCAGACCACTGCTGTGCTCGGGGACTACTCCGACCACTGCCGTGCTCGGGAACTACTCTGACTACTAATGTGCTCGGGGACTGTCCCGACCACTGCTCGGAGATCGCTCTCCTCGGCTACATGTGATTTGTACTCACATACAGTTGAGAGACATTTATTTAGACCTTGCTACAAGGCTCATACTTCGCCTTCCAGCAAGCTCGGGGACTACATCGGTACGATGCACCTGCCGGTGCATCTCGTATCGCCTGTACGACAATTGGGTTCTCAACTTAACTGGGAATTCTTTTTAGACCCTGGCACCATGTGCCTATGTCACCCACTACCAGGCTCAAGGACTAAGTGGGCACACTTCACCTTGCGGTGAATGTGTTTGTTTTTCGACCACTACGCCTCTGATGATCAAGGATGCTACGTTTCAAGATTCACTTACATTTCTTTTCAGAAATACAAAGTGGGCACACTTCACAGGATGGAAATCTTTTTCTTTTTTCTTAAGAGAACCATACATTCTTCGGACAACCTACTTCTCCAGCGATAACGGTGGTCAGAAATGTCAAGGACTCAAGCCTTACTTGTCGGAGAAGGTTAAAACGGTGTGTCGCAGCATAATACATGGTGCTCGGGGACTAGCTGTGGGGGTATTAACCCCTATACCCTTATGGCTAGGCTTGGGCCAGCCTGGATCAGTGGGTCTGGTCCACCAAAAGACAACGCGCGGCCCAGCCAACCTGTTCGGAGTCCCGCGCAAGGAGTCAAGGTAGATTTGGCGATCAAGCACGATCCTGGTCGATTAGAATAGGAATCCTTATCCGGTCACATATGGCAATTGTAACTGGCTAGGATTAGTTTCCAGATCTATAACCCTGCCCCCCGGACTATATAAGGCGGGCAGGGGACCCCTCTAAAAGACATCTCTCATTGACATACAGCAATACAATCAGACGCATGACGTAGGTATTACGCCTTCATGGTGGCCGAACCTAGATAAAACCTCGTGTTTGTCTTGCATCACCGTCTTGTTTGTGGCTTGCGCATCTGTCTGCCGACAATCTACTACCTTGGGCATACCCCTAGGTAGACTGCCGACCATATTTCGTCAACAGGGTGCGGGTGTTCCACACCCTTTTCCGCCATCGGGTCACTCCGCTGGCGGAGAGGTTGCTGCTGATGTGGAAGTACAATGGCCCGACGGACCCCGACCGTGCGTCGCCAGAGGAGCTGTCGAACGACGAGGTCTAGAGTCACATTGACTGGGTGCTGTAGCTGAGGCCTAAGGAGACCCTCGATGGGAAGCCCGGACCCCTCAACGCCACGACGGTGTCCAAACTGGTATGCTCCCTTCTCCTTTACTCCGTGTTCTTTTCCCCTTTGCCCTCCTATTTTTTTATTTTGAGTCATCCATTCTGTAGGGACTTGGAGGTTACAAGTCTCGGCCGCACCTTCCGATGGGGCCAGAGGGCGCGGCCCGGTGGGCCGCCCAGAAGGAGGCGGCAGTTGAGAGGATGAAGAAGAAAGCCGAGGAGGCTCGGTGGAAGCATGAGAAGGAGATGGAGATAGCCCGGCGTGTGTAGGCCAGGGATAATAGGAGCGACGTTGAGTCAAAGCTCAAGTTGGAGGACTCCACAGAGGTGGGTGATGACGTGATCTTCTCCATGGAGGATAAGGACCCGGAGGTCGTTGCGACCTCAGCAGAGCGTTGCGATCATGCGGCCATATCCGTCGGCGGTGAGCGGGAGGTGGAGAGGCATAGCAACATTCCCATGCCGAGGAAGTGCGCCGCAAGCTTGAACACCATTGGTGAATGGGAGACAAAGCGGACGCGGTCACCGTGCCCTTCAAAGGCGTCACCGGCCTCGTCCCCACCTGCTATGGGCATGGCGGGACAAGCCAGGCGGTCAGAAGAGTAGGCTCGCACCTGCACATCGTCGGGTCCGGTGCGAGCATGTGGCCCACAATGGGAGGATGCTCCGCTAGCTGCTTCGGTTGGCGTGCCCCGAGCCAAAGGTCGTGATGTTTCGTGGGCTGAGCAGGAGCCAATTGGGTCGACTCACCCCCCGATTGAAGTGAGGGGACGTGGGTCGCGGCTCGAGAGTGGTCCTCGCCCGGCGGGCCCATTAACGTTGGATCGGGGCTTCAGAGCCCTACCGCTTCCATCCTGGTATGCCTTCTTTGTTTCTTTTTGATCTCACTGTTGAGTGTTTTTTGGAGTATGACTGACCTGTATTTTTTTAAAGCGGTTAGATGTTGATGGGGCTGAGCATCGCCCCAACTCCCGTGTGGGAGGATTGGAGGCCCACCTTGTAGCGCACCGTGGCGAGCGATGAGGAGAGTAGGGTGGTGGTGGCGGGTCCTTCCCTTCTGGGGGTGGTGCCCCTCGGGTCAGTCACTAGCACGATGGCAGCGTCGACGATGGTGTTGGTGGTGATCCCAGTGGTGATGGCAGAGGCCGCATCGGAGGTAACCCTTGTGGCCCCTCCTCCACCGGCTGTGGCAAAAGAGGAGAGGGAGACCAGGCTCCTAGCCTCGCCGGGCGGAGGGCCACAAGGCTAACCCTCCCGGTCGGAGCCGGAGATGCCAGGGGGAGATGCAGCTGGGCTAGAGCCAGAACGCCTGTCGGTGGCCCATGAAATCTAGGTGGTGGAGATCCCCTCCGATGGCGAAGCAGGTGACGAGGTGGAGCTACCGGCGCCATCGCAGCAGCTGGCGGTGGTCCGATCATTGGCTAGGCCCTCCAGTGGGCTGGAGGAGACTGACCTAGTGTGGCCCTACCCTGAGGACCCAAGGAAGGTAAGGTTTGTCCTTCGAGATAAGCAGGAGTGTTAGCTCTGGGATGTGCTTGGGGGGAGAGGACTTGCGGTGGAGTCCGATCTCACCTGAACCAGGGTGAAGCTGGAGGAGGCCCTAGATCGGGTCAAGTCCATCGAGCAGGTGGTCACGGTTGTCCTGCCTATGCCATAGTGGTGAGTTTTTTGTGTTTATACTTGACTCCTGGTCTTGCGTCGATGGCCCTAGCACGTTTGCTTCTTGTTTTGCAGGGTCTGGAGGAGACGTCGAGCCACAAGTCTCATTTTCTCTGGATGGAGCATGCCTGGATGGAGGAGCTCGAGCGCCAGCTAGAGTCTACCCGCCATGAATCCCAGGACCAGGCGGTGGAGGCGACCAAGGCGCGGGTGGTGGAATTGCTTGTGGTGGAACGGGCGACTGCCGTCGAGCGGGGGCTCAACGCGGTGAAGGCCCACGAGGCGGCGCTACAGAAGTCCCTGGTGGACACCGAGGTGGTGCTCCAAAGTACCCTAGAGACCTTGGAGATGGAGCAGAATGCCCTGGAGTCAGAGCGGAAGGCCCGGTCGGAGGCCGACCAAGAAGTGCTCACGCTTCAGGGCCGGGTGATGGGGACGAAGGAGGCGAACGCCTGGCTGGGCGAGCAGGTGACTTGGCAGGAGGAGGGACTCTCCATCCTCGAGAACACCCACCTCGGTAAGTACCTTTTCTATTTTCGACATGTTGGTTTCTTCCCTTAGCTTGCTTCTGAGCTGGTCGCCCTTCTTCTAGAGCTGGGTGGCAAGGTGGAGTCATTGGAGCGGGACCTGAAGGCGACCAAGGCGACAATTGGCTAGAATGCGGAGACGTTGGCCAAGTCCCTTGAAGCACGATGAGCTCTCGAGGGGAGCTTGACCAGATATGCAATGTTGCCTAGCTTGTCGTCTCGGAGGTCTTCGGGTTGGTGCCAAGTACTAGTGCGCCCGCCATCTGGCTGGCGGAGGTTCCGGATGAGGTTCGGGCCCTCATCACCGATGGGCTGTTCTACGGAACGTCAGGGGTGTTGACTTAGATTGCGACGTAATACCCGGACCTAGACTTCACCACCATCTGTAGCGGGTATGCCGATGGCTGGAGCATGGAGGACATCCACTCGCTCGGGGAGAGCTTGCTACCACACGCAAAGTTGGTGGCCGAGCAAGTCTCCGTGCAGTGGGTGATGGAAGCTCACCGTGCGAACATGGCTGAAGGCGCGCGTCAGGAGGACGTCGCCCAGCTTGTGGATGGTGTGGAGCTTGGGTTAGAAGCGGATGTCGCCCCACCTCCGACCGGGCCGAACGCTGCCCAGTCGGAGGACGAGCATCCCCTCCCCTCGCTGGTCGAGCCAGCAGCCAATGCCGCCGGGGAGCCATAGTAGAAGTTTCTAGAGTAGAAATACTTTAGCATATGTAAAAGATAATGTCATGGGGGAGCCCCCTGTGTAAAGTGCTTTTGTGTATTCATGAATACATTAACTTTGTTTTGTGATGGAACTACCTCGTTTAGGGAAGCTTGTCCCGTCCGTTCCTTATTTTTACCGTAGCATAACTTTGTTTTTTCTTCTTTTCTTTTTCGCACCTGCCCATTCACACTGTAGGCTGCAACCTTAAGAGCCCGGGTGTGGCATGCGAGGCTCAGTTGCTTGTAACCGTAGGTAGAGGCGGGGTGCGATAGGTCAGAATATTTAAAGCAAAGTTACATAAGGCAATTAAAGGAACGGACTACCCTTTCGTTTAGGAAAAGTGTCTTTATCATATGATAGTAAAAAGAGAGGTGGTGTCGCACCCCCATGGAGCACCCAAGCGAGCGGGGCCAAAAGTGTTCAGGTTGGGGTGCTTTATAGGAGCAAACGTTTAAGTAAAAAATGGTAAGACTGAATTTTAGGGGAAGAAACAACGTAGCTGTTCGCTGTTCCAAGTGTTGGTGAGAACGTCGTCGTTGTCGTCCTTCAGTCGATAGGCGCCCGGTCAGATTACCTCGATCGCTGTATAGGGACCTTCAGTTGTCCAAATCCCTACCTGCCATGCCCCCTTTCTTGGCTGCTGCATCCTTGCCTTTTCCTTCCTTTGGCACACCGTCCTATCGCAGAAAGCGCTTGAGGAGCTCATAGTCCTTGTAGAGGTGCTTGATGGGGTAGGCGTGGTTGGTGCATGAGCTCTCCATGAGCTCGTTGAAGTAGTCCGAGAGGCCCTGCTGGGGCTGCTTGTCCATGTGATCAGCCGTGGCGGCCAATGCGGAGTTGGCCGGTCGGCGACGATCTTTCTTGTCCTTTTTGCCCCTCCGCGTGTAGGGGCCCTTGTCCTGATCCTCGCGCTTGGCCTTGCCTTTGTCCTAGCCTCCATTGAAGACCGCTCCGACCGCCTCCTCGCCAGAGGCATGGTTCATGATGACATCGAGCAGGTCGCGGGTGGTACGGGGCTTTAAGCAACCAAGCTTGTGGATCAGGGACTCACAGGTTGTCTCGGAGAGGAATGCGCTGATGACGTCCGCGTCGATGATATCAGGGAGGGAGTTGCATCTTTTGGAGAACCTATGGATGTAATCCCATAGGGGCTCACTAGGCTTCTGCTGGCAGCTCTTGAGGTCCCAGGAGTTCCTAGGGCGAACATACATCCTCTGGAAGTTCTCGACGAAGACCCTCTTGAGCTCCGCCCAATCGCGGATGCTGTCATGCGAGAGGAATTCGAGCCACGCTCGAACATGTTCCCCCACGTAAATGGGGAGGTACTGAATGATGAAATTGTCATCATCCACTCCTCTAGCTCGGCAGGCGAGCTGGAAATCTTCGAGCCATATACTGGGGTTCGTCTCCCCGGTGTGCTTGGCAATGTAGGTGGGCGGTCGGAAGCGCTGTGGGAACGGCACTCTCTAGATGCGTCGCCCAAAGGCCTGGGGTCCCGGGCCATCCGGGCTAGGACTCCAGTCGTCCGGCCGGCGACCATGCCTATGGTGCATTTTGCCGCTCCCGTCAATGGTCTGGCCAGGGTCTGTGTTGCCCATCCTTATTGCCGCCCGATGGACATCATCATCATGCCGGGCCCGACGTTGGTTGTTGATGATGCTACGAGCGTCTTAGTTCGGTCCAAGCTATTCGCGCATAGAGGGTCGGTGTGGAGCGGGCGCTAGGTCAGGCCATGGCGCGGCTATGGCCACCTGTGCCATGCTCGGTGGCTATAGTGGTGAGGGGATTGAGCGATTCATCTAGTGTGTCCCCACCCCCTGGTGGGGAGAGAGGCCGTGTGTCGGTGTCATGATGCGGAGCTCTCCACCTGTTGAACGGTGGCTGTCTCCACGAGCGACCGGAGGTTCCAGTGGACCGCCCGCTCCTAGGGGTCGGTAGGCTCGGGGATGCCACGCAAAAGCATCGCCGCAGCGGTGATGTTCTGGCCGGCCTGAGCAAACTGTGGGGGATCGTTCCCTCCGTCCATGATGTTGAGCCGGACCTAGCGGGCGCGACCCCAGGCGCCGCTCGCCGGGTTACGCGCATGGGGCGCAGCGTGGTGTGCCAAGTGTGCTGGCGCAGGTGGCGGCTGGTTCTACCGTCGTTGTCGTAGCTCCTTGCCGTGCTTTTGTGCGAGCACAAGGGCCCCCGCACGAGGGTCCGAAAGGGTGTGAGTCTACAAGGACTCTGCTACCACCGGTGGCTGTCTCGGAGCGTCCGCCATAGCACACTCTAGGGACGGATGGCGGCTAGGTGCCACATCACCGATGCTGGAGCCGTCACTCTCAACCTCGTTATGTATGAGTTCGTAGAAATAGGTGGGAGCATAGCTCGCCATCCCCACAAATTCGGATGTGAGCGGAGGCGGCGTTAGCAATCTTTGGAGCCCCCAGGCATACGCGTCCACGGGGGACACGAGGCCGTAGGGGAACCAGTCGTACGGTGGCTACGGTGCGGGCAACACGGTCTCTCCGGATAATCGGTGGAAGATAGCAAATAGCGAGTAAATAACAGTATGTACATTACTTACAGCGGAGTTTGAGCAGAGCGCTTGCTCAAAATGAAGCACAGGCACCTCGTCGTTGAAGTCGTCGTGTGTCCAGGAGCCAAAGGAGGGCACCCCTCTGACGAGCGCCGGAACAAGTGCCTCCTCGCGGAGGTGTAGTACGCCGAGCCGATTGGCGACGAAGTCCAAGCTTCCGAAGAGGAAGGCCTAGGATGGCTTAAAGACGGGAGGAACCCACATCCCAACAGGTGGGAGTGCAGGAAACTCCAACGAGCCAAAGCGAGTCATTTCGCTTGAGCCCACCATGGCGACGGTAGCGGAAAAGTGGACCATCCGATGACCAAAAGTGTGAACGTACATCGTCTTCCCGACGGACGGCGCCAACTATCGGTGCAGAAAGTGACCAACACGTAAATATTTGTAGTTTTGTCGTACGTTGTGATCGAATGTGGCCTAGCACTCAATGACACAAGGTTTATACTGGTTCAGGCAACATGCCCTACGTCCAGTTTGAGTCAGTCAGTGACTTTATTCCTGAGCCCAGGTGCTCGAAGTTTGCAGTGGGGTTACAAGCTAGAAGGAGAAAGATGGGGTGTATAAGAAGTCCGGTCGGACTCTGGTCTTAAGGGCCGAGAGTGACGGGAGGTCCGCTATGTGCTAAGTGCTCGAGTGTGTGCTCAAGGTTTGAACCTGGTGGTTCTGTTGTGGTGTGTTGAATCGATGTAAGTGAACTAATCGACCTCCCATTGGGAGAGAGTGCATCCCCTTTTATAGATGAAGGGGATGGCCTTACAAGTGAGAGAGGGAGAGTGTACGTATGCTCCCCGGTCGGAGACGTGGGTCAGAGCAGAAGTGGTGTTTGGCCATACCTTCCGGTCGGAGAGGCGGGCCAGAGTCGGAAGCGAGCGCTGTTCCTCCTTAGTGAGGGCTTCCGGTCGAAGAGGCAGGCTGGAGTCGGAAGCGGGTGCCATTCCTCCTCGGCCAGGCCTTCCGGTCGGAGATTAGATCACCCTTCCTGCCTATCGCTTAGGTATTTGGGCCGGCCCAGGGGTTGCGCGTGGTTCGCAACGTTGTCTGCTAGGCCGAGCCTTTGTTGGGAAGCCGGTCCATAAGGGACCCCAGGTTTATGAACCCAACGGAGATTGTTGAGTTTCATCATTCTGTAATATGTATCCACAAAAGTTCTTGCTAAATGCCTAAAAGTGACATGAAAGTCACCATTTACTGTTTGATCTTCCAAACAGGAAAATCATCACTATGAAAAGCAGAAACTATAATAAATTAAAGTAAACAAGGAAGCTGAATCGAATCCCCATGTACCTAGCACATATGACTAAATAAGGAACCTGAATCAAAAGATATCTAATTTTGAACAAGGTGCGTTGCTATACCTTGTACTCGTTCTTGGGGGTTCCATAACCCGAGAAGAACATCTAAGCTACAAGCACCTGGTTGGCAATGTCACCTTTGCGCGCCTCCTTGTACGCGTCCCGGAACCAGCGCTAGACGCAGTCGCCGACCACCTTCGACAGCGGCTTCCACTCGCACTCCGACCAGCCGGCTCCATTAGGTATAGCATAGTACTTGGTGTACCGGGGTTCCAGAGCTCAACGGTGCCGATGACGGCTCCGGTCAATTTACCATTACCACCTCCAATTTCCATGTTCTTCCATACCTAAAATTTGGACAATATGTACCCTGTGAAGATACATGGACCACTGTCCATCAGCACACACCTTGATTACAGCTCCTTCAGACAACACTCTATATCTTCAGATAGAATTGATGTGGGATAAATGTTGCAAGTCTTTTTCCTACCCAAACAGCAAACTACAAGCTGAAATAGTGAAGGTAATGAGAAAATGGTATACCATATACTAATATCAGGCTACCAACGGGCTACGTTCTCTCCTTTTCAGGACCATAGCCTTCCTGCTAGATCTGCAAAAACCAAGTTCAGATCTAATGAAGGTGAACGGTAATTATCTTGGAGAGGAAGTTAATCTCGACCATTGCCTGCATCATAGGAGAAGAATGGTCAGAAACATCAGCATGTATCGTCAGTCTTCAAGGTACAACTGAAGATTGGCAGGAAGCAAGATGGGCCGACAATCAACTCTGGTTTTCTTTGTTCTACTTTCAAAAATTGTGCAGCTGGTTCACTTCAGTGCTCTTACTTATTTCAATTTGCTCCGTTTTTTTATATACTCCATCTTATTCAATTCCACATGGATGATTCTTATGAATTATGATTATGTTATTTGCCAAATCCCATAGGACGCATAACCATTATCCACCTATGTAGTCCTATTAAAACATTATCATGGTGCATCTTAAGATTCTAAGTACAAGAGTTTTTTAAGAAAATATTTCTTATTTTAAAAGTAAAAGCATGAAAACAAATAATATATATCTGAACATTCGCATCTCTAAACAAAAACAGTGTGGAAAGTGAACAAAATACCTCCATACCTCACTGGATAAATTTTCTCTAATAAACTAGAAGCAATTTGTAATAGCACATAGATTTAATTTTGTCGTCCAAGTTTGACTAACGTACATATGAGATCATGCAGGTGGAAATATGGTGTAAGTTTTGTCATGCAGTAAAAGAACAAGTCTGAAACAGTTCACCTTGTGCATGTAGCAGCAGCGCCGGAACCACAACATGCCCTCCCCATCGAGTTGTTGTTGCATGTGGCACGTGCTTGGAGGAGACGGCCTTATTCTTCAGCGTTGAGACAGGAATCCATGGATGAGACCCAGAGGATGCGGATTTATGGTGAGGTGTGCAACCAGAACGAAAGGGTCCGATAACCGCTGACCGGAGTGGGCCGCGCGAGTCACTGATGGCCGGGGATAAGGGGCCGAGCGCCATTGGGAAAGGACCCGAGTATCACGACGAGCCCTACCTGGATCACGACGGTGAGGGTGACGGTGCGGGTGCGCCGGTGCGACGGCGAGGGTGGAGAACTGCGATGCGCTTCAGGCTTGGCTAGCTTCTCCCGATGGCGGTGCCTCCGAGGGCTCGTCCGTTTGGTGAGGGCGACGGCGTGGGTACCACGGCGAGGGCGACGGTGCGGGTACGACGGCGAGGACGACGACGGTGCGGGCATGATGGCGAGGGCGACGACGGCGCGGGTGCCATGGCGTGGGCGAGGGCAAGTGCTGCCGGTCATCGACCGAAGGGGAGGAGATATCGCGGGACGGATTGAGAAGGAAGGTTCAAGAGATTGGAAGTGTGCGGGACTTGGGGAGGAGATTGGGCGCCCGAGATTCCGATTTCTTCCCTTCCCTTCCATCGGTTTGGTGCGGCATCGCAAGGGCCATCCCACCTGCCGGTGCCGAGCAGGATCGCAGGGGCGCGCGGTAGGATGAGGCGACGAATGTCGCACAAAAAACTATCCACGCTTTGTTCTTTTTAGTTGTAGGGGATATAGAGATAGAGATAGTGGCCGACAGGGAGCTACGGATGGACTGGTGGTGTACGTAGCATAGGGTGGGACCCACCATCACAAGCTAAAACGACTTGCTTTCTGGTACAATTTTTGAATGGCAAAACGTCCTCTACCGAGGGACGGAGGGAGTACGTACATCACATCTTATCTTAAACAAACATAGCGCTCCTAGTTTAAAAAAACAATATAACGCTCCTACTTGAAATTGGGTGCTTTGAAGAAAACCGTAAAACTTTTCGAACTCGGCTCGAATTTAGTCGGTAAAGTAGGTGTATTTACTTCCGTTCATAACAACATTACAAAATGTGCTCACGCTACTACAAGAAGACTTTTTTAAGGATCGCTGCAGGTGGCTTTTTTAGGGGCGTCTGGCCCCGTCGCCCATACCAATCCATCTCTACGAATCACCAATTCACTGTCCACTCATAGCCCTAGAATAGTGATGTACTATCGGTGGGTATAGGTCGATATAGCGACGTATCATCAGTCGGTATAGATCTATGCTGACACTTCCTCGAAGTCACTGAAATTGGTGTCGGTATATAGCTATGCTGACCGACAAGTTTTTAGAGGCTATAAATACCGACAAATAATACTGATGATATAAATACTTTTAGCGACTAACAGTCCAACCCAAATAATTTATATAGAGACAATATATATGTTGCTAATCTACAGTACATAATAACCCCCAAATCATCTATTATCAACACACAGACATATAATGTTAGCAAGTTTATTAGAAAATTGATGAATATTTGTACATGCCTATAGAAACTTGACATCTCACACATATCAAAACTTGCTTTGACCAATGAAAAAAATAAATTAACAAGATGAAACTCATATATTTAGACGGGGAACATGGAATATATTTTCATCAGTTTTGTCAATTGGAAATGTAATACTGTGGTCAAAATTGTGTATTGGAGACCGTGCTAATGGCGAAAAACATCATGTGCTTATTGGAATAGAGAATATAATAACAAGTATTTAGGAAGTTAAGAGATCCAGATTTCCCTTTTGAAAGAATTGGCACATACATGTGCCTAGATGACTAGATCTACATCCACCTATTGAAGCCTGAACAAATTAGGATGAGGACATGATATTATTGTACGAGTGCTACATGTTCAGATCCAATCTTGAATTAATGGTCAAAGTATATGGGTACATTCGCCTAGGAAAGAATACAATTCTAGTATTTCAATGCTGTAAAATATAATAATTCTAGCTACTATCTTGTTAGCTCCTCAACTCTAGGTATAGTGTCTTACAAAGGGCCATCATATAAATGCAAGATGGCAATAGGCATAGGGTTTGTAGATGTGATTATTTGTCTTTTCCTCACCAATACATGTGCTGAATAAAAAGATATAAATATTTGACTTAAGACAAAACTAATACGACATGTAATAAAAAGGGAGCATATTGCTTCAGAATTTGTGGCTTAAATTACCTTGGTTTTGTAGAAGGCGCATAGAAATTGGTTATCACCAGGAACTGTCAAAGCTCGATCCAATACTTCGCATGGCGCCCCTATGCACGGAAGGGCAATCCTTAATTGTGGCGTCGACAAGACTATCCAACTACCATTCTTATAGTCCGGCAGGTAAATTCTGATTAGAGCCCACTCTTCCAACATGAATACATCTTCCACTACAACGAGATACCTTTGCTCTCTCATTTGCTGCATGAGCTTAGCTTTCGTGAGGTTGTCTTCTTCCGTAACCTGTGCTTGGTGAGAGCTGCTCATGGAGAATTGAGCCAGCAAGCTCTTGACAAACTCATCATGGTTGAAGGGATGCATCAGCTTCATCCACGCACGGATTTTGAATTTTTCATAGGTTAGTTCTTGGGTCACGATAGACCCTCCTAAAGACGGAGGCCGTTCCAGGATCACCACCACTTCCTTCTCTTATATTGCTTCCCCAAATAGAGATAACCTGGAGGTCATGGACATCATCATATTCAGGGACGATCAACTCTTGGAGGCTATACTGCATGTTGTTGTGCTTGTGCCACATCCCAGTAGCCTCCCACGCATCGCGTAGGATGTCGAACGCCGCCGAGGATGGGTAGGTGGTGGCATCCCGGCGGCTGCTCTGCCGGAGGTATGACAACAGTGACTGCAGACTGCTGCTGCTTATTGTTGTCGGAGCCGTGGAGGATGAGGAGGTTGTTGTAGCGAATGTTTCTCTGGCTCACGTCCTCCACCAGTCCACCCTGGCCTTGAGCTGCTTGATGTCGGACACCGCCACGTCCAGGGGCAGCGGTGGCGCACAGCAGTTTACCGTGTACCACAAGCGTCACAGCCACCCCCAGCGTGAGGACTTGTCGTCGTCAAGGTCAAGGTGGACGACGTACTGGACGCAGTCCTCGACGTCGAAGGCCAGGTTGCGGAGCTGCCTCACACAGGTCAACGCCACTTGGTCATTCTTGTTGTAGTTGTTGGCGGCGCGGAGAAAGGACTGCATCATCTCGAACTCGCCGGAGATGAACACCAGGTCAGTCTGCACCTTCTCCCTCAGCTTCTTCTCCTCTTCCACCGTCGACTTGACCAAGCTCAGCGTCCCCTCCACCGCCGTCTTGGTCAAACCAAGAGCGAACGACGACATGGTTGCGTTGCGTTGCTCTCTCGATCGGTTCCACTCTCCGCCCGGCCCAGTTGTGTTTTGTGGTGATGGCTAATAATGCTCTGCAAGACTGCAATGGACTCTGCACCTGGCTGGACATGGGGGTATAGATGGGGTCGATTCATGTGAATGAGATTGCTCAGAAGCTGCAGAGTAGAAAACTAAACTAAAACATTGTTAATACTTACCACGCAGGCTTATCGCAAATCTCGAAAAGAAACCAATACACCTCGCAGTATACTCCAAAAATTTGAATGTGCCAGCTCAATTCAACGGATCTACTAGCTATTAGAATAGCGAATTGAGCCATTGTTAAACCCAAAATTTTTTGGATTGTTGCAAAGCTAGTCCTCGATCGAAAGAAAACAACGTGCACATCCAGTATAGATGCACTGTAGAGGCACCGGGTACTGGTGGTACTGTAGGAAAAAAGAGAAAAAAAAATCTTCTGTGCAAACGTACCATTGCATCTCCCAAAGTCTTCTCTCCAATCGTAGAGTATCGTTGATAGATGGGTCCCACTAGTACTAGAGAACATGGTACTAATAGAACTAGAGCAGGTGTGCATCGTCCATGACGATAAATTTTGTAAGCCATTGTCTTAAAAATATTTAAACATTTTAAATGCAACATTATATCATACGAAATTAATTTAATTTTAAGCATTTTATATTCAATAAAAAAATGCTAACACTCATATAATTTTTTAATATAAATAATTCAACATCTTGAGTGTCATGGTAAATGCTGAGATGACTTGTTTTACCATTATAAGAACTAAGAGGTTACTAGAATATTCTTCTAATAAAATAAAAATAAATTTTGAATAAAACATACAATAGAATTATAATTTCAAGTTAGCTTATGGACAAAAAAAAACTGTAGCAACTAGATCAAAAACTGAAAGCTAAAATATTGATTCATGATATCACATAAATAGGTGCAATAAGAGCTTATATAACTTAACTTTATATTTCAACTAAATACAAATAGTATCTCATACTAGGAAAAAAAAAGAATAATCCTAGAAATCCTAACTAGAGATTATTCCCAATAGAGCCACCATGTTATTACTCACGATCGAGTCACTAGGGAAAAAAATAAATCCCAAAATTCACATAAAATTCAGAAACATGCATGTGTGCATCAAATTAGTAGACTATAATCACCATTAATAGTACTCCCTGTGCCCGTAAAAGCTTAGCCATGGCGGATGCTGTCGTCTTGCTTCTCTTACTTATGCTCAGCCTCAGCTTCTCTCCTGCTAGTGTCCCTCCCCGTGCAGCAGCAGACACGGAAGTACGGAACAACACGAGTACACGTGTGTGGCGATCCGCTCGCTGAAGCCGAAAGCTGCTTGTTCCGGACACAGGGGTTCGTATGATCCGAAAACACGCACAAATAGCTTAAAAGAATTGATCTGAAGCGATACTACTGAATGATGTTGGGTTGTTGCAGTGTCTCCACCGTACCAAATGGTGACCAGAACGCCACGTGGCTACGGCTTAGTCTCTCTCTCATGGCCCCCTGCTCGCCGCCGTCGTCATCGTCGCACCGCCGCAAGCAGAAGCCGCCGTCTTTGGGCGAGCTGCTACGGCAGGACGACCTCCGGGTCCAAAACATCCAGATGACGGTGCTGTCTGCTGGTGACGATGATGACAATGCCGCCGACGATGAGAAGGTCAAGAAGCGCCCGGCGAAAAGCACCACAACCGCTATGGAACACGGGCCCGTAGTCGACGTCAACGTCGGCTCAGCGAACAGCATTTCCACGGTACTACGAACGAAACTATTTTTTCTTTGTCACCAAGATTATTCAGTTTTCTTTTCTGTCTAATTAAGTAAGCGATCGATCGATCCATCTCCCTTTTCCTGCAGTCTAGGATTCATCCGATGGCCACCGGCGGCGGCGGCAGGAGGAGGCGGAGCATGCCGGGGACGATGCAGACGATGATGGTGGACACCTCCAGCGACGTGCCGTGGGTGCAATGCCACCCGATGCTGACGGGCGGCATCAGATTCTTCGACCCAACCTGGTCGCCCACCTACGCCGCCTTCCCGTGCGGCTCGCCGGCGTGCGCGCGTCTCGGCCCCTACGGCAACGGCTGCATCAACGGACAGTGCCAGTACCGCGTCACCTACCCCGACGGGTCGTCGACGCTGGGCACGTACAGTTCCGACCTGCTCACCATCACCCCCGCCACCGCCGTCCGCAGCTTCCAGTTCGGCTGCACCCAGGCCGAGCAGGGCCTGAGCCAGGGCACCAAAAGCCCTGGCTCAGGCCCGGAGTAGCTGGTGTCCCAGACGGCGGCCACCCACGGCATCGCCTTCTCGTACTGCTTCCCAACGACGCCGAGCGACGCCGGGTTCTTCATCCTCGGAATGCCGCCGTCTTCCAGGACGAGGACGTTCGTGGCGACGCCGATGCTCAGGTTCAGCCAGGCGCCCACGTTGTACCGCGTCCTCCTCCGCGGCATCACCGTCGAGGGGCAGCGGCTCAATGTGCCCGCGACGGTCTTCGCCGCCGGCTCCGTGATGGACTCCCGCACGGCCATCGCCCACCTGCCGCCGACGGCGTACCAGGCGCTGCGCGCCGCGTTCCGGAGCAGGATGGGCGCGTATCGGCTGGCGTCCCCGAAAGGGAGCCTGGACACCTGCTACGACTTCGCCGGCGTCCTCGTCGTCAGGGTGCCGAGGGTCGCGCTGGTGTTCGACCGGAACGCCGCCGTTGAGCTGGACCCCTCGGGGATCCTGCTCGACGACTGCCTCGCCTTCGCGCCCAACGGCGGCGACGGCGCTCCTGGGATCATCGGCAACGTGCAGCAGCAGACCATCGAGGTGCTCTACGACGTCGGAGGCGGCGTGCTGAGCTCAACTACGTACTGCCGGCAGTTTGTATTTGGCCCAGTTCGCGTGCACTTAAACCTTTATCCGGAACAGTGTTTTTCTCTCAAAAATTTCTCCAGATTCATCCAAATTCATTCAGATTCCTCCAAATTCTCCAATCGAACAGGGCCTTTGTGTTGAATAAACTCTAGGCATGCATGCTAGTTTGTTCAGTTCAGTTTTCGCTGGTTGGCTCCGCTGACACGTGCTTTGTTCGTGTGGGAGCGCGTCATGCGCCACGGCTCTGAGATTTGGGATGGCAGGCACGACTCTCGCGTCACTAGCGTCGATTCATGTATGAAATTAATTGCTACTTTGTTCATGTAGATTTATTCTAACTTTTCTAGTTCTTTGCTATTTTCCCTTGACAGTTTTGGCAACATAATTTAACCTAGTTACATGCATTTTAAATCTGACCGGAACTTAATAAAATTTGGCAAATTTTTTATAGCAAGTATGCCAAAATTTTGACCTACATAATTCGTAACATGGCACAACTTGCATATATTAATTCATGAAAGTATATACGACCACCATGACATACATGCATGCTCAGATCACTTAGTCACTTACCAACATATCTAACAGTACACTAGGAAGATCTGAGCGTCCATGTAAAACTTTATTGACCCCCTAGGGCGCCGTTAATGCGTGTTGTATCGAACAATTTCTCTACCTTAATACAAAAACGAGCAAACCTTTTGCATAATCGAGAAAAAAACATATCTAACATGTCCAGTTCACATACCAACATGTTCATGAATTAATAAAGAATTATAAAGATTTATGACATTAAATAAGTATACTATAAAAATATAATTAATGAAGAATCTAATGAGGCTTATTTGATATCATAAATATTATTATTTTATTATATAAATTTGGTCAAACTTAAAATGCTTTGCCTCTTCAAAAAAGTTAGAATAACTTATAATTTGGGACGGAGGGAGCAGTAGTGATATGTCTAGTGGCAAAAATATCAAATTCAAACATCTAAATCTAACAAATTAGCTAGCCTCCCTACCCTTCCTCCTCTTCCCTTTTCCCTTTTTCTCCTTTCGTTGGCACTTGCATTTCTATATCTATACCTAATATTAAATATTAAAGAGGCAAAATTTCTCTCTATTTTTTTTCACCTCTTCCTAACTATTTGTGTGGATGGAAGATGGAAGTCGGATGCAGTAGTTTCCAATTAGTTTTCTGTTTTTGATTAGTTTTCCATTTCTGAATAGTTTTCCTCCTGCAGCCACTAATTCACGGTGGTTTTTGATTCTTTTTTCTCTCCATTTTTTCCAATAATGAAACTGTTTTCCGTGACTCCACGGTGGTTTCCAATTCTTTTTATTTTTGGATTATTTTTCCAATAGCACAGTTTTCATGATTTTTGATTTGTTTTTTGTTTTCTGATTTTTTTTCCACTGATGAGTTTTCTACGTGATCACATTTGCAATTCAACAAGATACCATTTTTGAAATCTAACACAACATCACATTTGCAATCCAAAACTAGCACGATCTGATCCAAATTTAATATGAGATCACCTTTCTAGCAGCGTGTGTGTAGGCCATGGTATGGAGTTCGACTTTGAGACGTACCTAATAATATAATTTTAAAGAGCCAAAATTTTATCCTATTTTTTTATCCACCTCTCTCTAACTACCAGACAGAGGAGAGTTTCTTCGGTTTCACTTTTTTTACTTCCCAAACTACACTTATACCCTCCGTGTCTCATATGTGACCTAAACTCATATGACCCGTACTCATACGAGTTAGAACAATTCGCATCTAGCGATGATCGGTATGGAGTCTGATTCCAAGACGTATTGGGTCACGCCCTCCGTATCTCATAAGTGACCTAGACTCATGAGTCATGCTCATATGAGTTAAAACAACTCGCGTCTAGCGATGATATGGAGTCCAATTCCAATATGTATTAGGTTCCGTTGCAACGGTACGGACACGTTTGCTAGTTATATAAAAAGAAGGAAACATACTCCACAAACCAAGCACGAGGAGAGGCGTCCCGGGGCAACAGCCAGCCATGGCAACTTGACACTCATCCGCCAACACCCGAATCCAACCTCTTCCCTCTCCAATCCAACAAGCAAACTTCAGATCCGATCAACTTCTCCTCACGTGGATCTAACAATTCATGGGTTAGTGAGGCTAGTTTGTTGGTCGGAGGGATGGGGTTGTGTTGGGCGACGTGGGGGCGACCCTATGGTTTCCCCTGCTGCTGCCTCTATCGGAGCCGCCATCAGCGGCCCTGATCGCGCAGTCCACCTTTGCAGGAACCTCCTCACACACCTACCTCTAGTGGGCCCACCCATTGTTCATCATGTTCCATCCTCCATGGTGTGTCTACTGATGTTGCAACCCCTGTCCTCGTGGTTGCCCATGGTGATGGCGTCAATGTTGCCAGGGAGCCCTTCATGTCTGCATGGGGAACAACCCCCACTCGGCCCCTCCGCGTCCCAGATCAAGGCGCTGCCGCCACACCGGTCGTTTGTTCATCATGTTTCCTTCCCCGGACGGTGCCCGTTGTTTCTTCTACTCTCGTCATCGTCGATGACCGAGGCGGTGGCCCCGCCGTGGTTGGGATGCCTCTCTCATCTACACTTTTTTTTACGTTGGGTCTACATTTTAAGTTCCTCCTAATTGGTTCCTCTAAATTTTAAACCATTAGATCTCATCAAATGAACAACTCTCATTATTTGTAAGCACCGTAAAATATCTCTAAGATATAGATAAACTTTTGCTGTCTCATCTACACAAAGCCTCTCGAGAGCCGAAGAATCAAATAGGCAAATGAAGGGCTCTTATACTCTCTCGCGGCTACACGGGGGGCCTCATATGCGCCGACCAGGGTGGCACACAGCCACGCTCGACCACCCCTCAAAGCGAGCCGTAGGATAAAGTACCAATCTGCATGTTGCTGGTGACATAGTACCAATCTGCGTGTTACTGATGTCATAGTTTTAATAAAACTAAAAAAACCTATAACTGCTAAACCAAGCTTCCAAATTAAATTCTGATTACACCATCATGTTTCTTTACAATAAACCCTTTGAAACAAGACCCGCATGGATATACTTGGATAAAATTTTGTTAACGAACACTTATCACACGAAGATAGAACATTTTCTTTTATTGAGCAGAGAGTATGTTCTAGGTTCAAAAAATAATGTTCCTCTTCATAAGAAAAATGTTCTCGGTTCAGAAGAACAACACTCCAGATCTAATAGAACAAATTATATGTTCATGCGATTGGTATAGTATTATAATATCGTTAAAAAACAACGAAAGTTATGAAATATATAGAAATAGATAAATCAATAACATAATATCTATAAAAATAGAAAAAATGAATAACAAAAACTTTGAAAGTTCAGAAATATATAAATAATAAAGAGCATAAATAGAAAAAATAATAAAAGATTGAACAAAGCATAAGATAAAAGAAAAAACCCCACATAATAAAGGAAAATTAAAAAGAACATCACATGACGATACTATTTAAATAATTTAAAATATACCATAAATATCTCATGGCTACTCAAAGATAATCGTGAAATATCCCATTTATATTTGTGAAACAATAGTACTTGAACATCCCAAAATATATTATAAAACATCACAACACAGGTGCCAGGGTAGATAGATTACATAATAACAACAAAATACACAGGACTCTACCGCGCTTGATTCTGAAACAAGAAACACACTTTGGTTCCCTCATGGACTAACTATCCTGCAAGTGGGCGGCGTAACCATGGAGAATCAATCATTGACTGCCCAGGTTATCCGTGCAGAGCACGTCCTTCCTGCCCATGGAGACCTTGCCACCCTTGCTCCCGCCGACGAGGAGCGGCCGGCAGTAGTAGGTGACCTGCAGACGGGTCATGTTGAACCCGGAGCTCACCTCCGTCACGAGGCTGCCGTCCACCCGTAGCGTCATGTCGCCGATGACGCGGCCATCCGCATACAGCAGCTCGAAGTAGGTCTGGTTCATGACGCCAGGGTCGTTCGTCGCCTCCACGCTCGTCATCAAGTCCACCGCCATCTCCTGCCGCACGGCCTCGTCGGTCGGGTTGAAGAAGATGATGCAGTCCTCGTCGGGCGTCGGCGTCGACGCCGGCGTCGCGCCGTCGAAGAGGTACGCGGTGACGTTGAGGAAGTACATCCGGGCGCGGCCGCTGGGGTCCTCGGCCCGGAGGTTGAGCTGCAGGGTCACCGCCTCGCTCGCCGGCAGCGGAGTGGAGTACACCACGCCGTCGACGACGGAGAGGCGCAGGGACTCCGGACGGAGCACCACCTTCAGGGAGGTGACGACGACGGCGACGATGAGCACGGTCACCATGGCCGCCACCGTGTACCGCGCCGCGTCCAGGCACCGGAACGCCGAGGTCTTGCCGTCGTCGTCCCCGTCCGCTCTCATGTCTACTGACTCCACTTCAGCAATGTGGCTCTATCAGTCTATCAGTTGATCAGCACCTACCTGCACCTGCTCATGAATACGCAACAGAATCAATTGATATACAACAATCGACCAATGATGAGTGATTAGCTTGTTGATTGGTGCTGACACGTACTTTGAAACAAATTTAAAATATCATTTTTCCTATGTTTTAGTTAGGTGTCTATGATGTGAGCCAAAAAAGATAAGCTCGAGCTATTTGTTCCATTTCAGCTTATATAAGGGCACGGCTCTGTTTAGATCAGGCTAGTCACTTTTTCATCGAGAACCGAATCAAACCGCAATATTGATTTTTTCAGTTTTCGGTTTCGGTTCTTGAGTTCTAGAACTTCAGTGTTTGGCTTCTCACTACTACATGATGGACTTGTTCTCCCGGGCGGTAACGGCCTTTAGTCCCGGTTACCGCGCCGGGACAACGATCCCAGGACTAAAGGTGGAACCTTCAGTCCTGGTCATCGAGCCGGGACTAAAGAGGGACCTTTAGTCCCGGTTGGTCTCCAGCCGAGCAAACGTGGCCGCACCCTTTAGTCCCGGTTGGTAACCCCAACCGGAACTAAAGGTTCCTTTTCTTTTTCTTTTTTTTGTTTAATTTGTTTTCAGTTCAGTTACACATATTTGTTTAATATATAATATGTTTTTGTGTACGTATTCTACGCTGCTAATATAAATACACGCACGCATATAATTACATCTAATTCTCATCTCGAGCATTATTATATTCGAATAAAGTATGAAACTATACATATTATAGATATATATGTATATATACAACACTTTCATAATCTTGTTCTTGAAAATAACGATATCAATAAACATTTAATTTACATCATTCGTTCCTTAGGATCAAAGTAGAACTCGCCGTTGGAATTTAGCACTTTTTCTAGAAGATATCCTGCTATTGACTCTTGAACTGCTTTCAGATTGTCTTTTTGCATGACCCTTCGTTTCAACCATTCAGTCTTGCATTTGAAATAAAAGGAAAAGTATTAATACATATATATATATATATATATATATATATATATATATATATATATATATATATATATATATATTCATTTAAAAATAAATAAAAAATTGATATATACGTACTCTGAGGACATCTTTAGGAGTTCTTCTTATGTGTGTGGTGATAAATTCACAAACGTAGTATCCACATAAGTTATTACCTGGTTGCTACCGCAAACACCACTGTACAAGAAGAAGATTATTCTCATCATCTCACACGTAAATTGAAGTACGATATAGTAATTAAACACGTGGGGAAGTATATATAGTACAACTTACTGGTATTTCAACTACATTAAGTGGTGCCTTGCAATCCTTGCGGTGTTGCCGAATAAACTCTTTCCAAACCCTGTGCGACCAATAATGTACGATCGTTAATAAATTATGGCAAAGTCTATTCAATAATAGTTGTGCGCGAGAGATCAAAATTACCTCTAGATAATGTCTATCATATCTTGGTATAGTGCCCGCTCTTTTCTCAATGAGTCCAAGATTACTAACCGACTTGAGTTTAACTCAATGACAATGAGTATCCAGTGAAACCTGCATTGGTTTATACACACACTTACATGCATATAAGTTGTATTGATATTACATAAAATGTGTAGACTACATTATTATTAACACTTACTCAAAGTTGTACGGGAAAAGTATTGTTGTCTTGTCGTACTGCTTCACGAAGAACTTCGTGATATTCGTCTGTGCTTCAGATACCCAGTGCTCCTTGACAATAATATCGGTTTTGAATACGATATAAGGATCAATGAAGCCAACACTGGTGTCTTGTATTCTTTAGAGCTCTGACATCTGGAATCTGTATATAAATTTAAGTTACATGTGAGGATAATTATATACACGTACGCATGGAAGTGAGTTTATTAAATAAAAGTAAGAATCACTTACAAACAAAAGGAGCTAATGATTGATTTGTCCAGAGCGTCCAAGTGGTATAGTTGATGCAATTCTTCGAAACTAATATGTAAGATGTCATCGCCGCGGAAGTAATGATGGTCTCTAAATCTGACAAAGATCCACTGCTCACCCCTGCCACACGCCTGCATGTACCACTTGTTGAGCAAATACATTTGCGTACCCAATTCATTCAGAGCCGCAGGGTTATACAGACTTTTGCCAAATTTATAAGTCTTCCAGGTATCAACTTCCAGGTTCTGGATTGGAGCTTTGCCCGTCAATTGATCCAAGGTTAAACCAGTTTGTTCAAAAAAAGCATTAAGGTCTTGAACCGACACTTGTCCAGAGTTGTCTGGTCGATAGACTTCTATGTTGGAACCATATTCATTAGCAACAACAAGATTTTGCATTGGTTGCTTCTGTTGTCCGAGCTGTGGGGCATCCTTCCCTGATGCTCTTTTCTTTTTCTTATGTGCATCATGTGACTTCACGAGGGAGCGGTCATAGTCTGATAGTGGCGGAGGCTTATGAACTTCAAGCATCTTTTTCTTGTGAGCTTCGACCTTCTGCCTCAGCTGATCTCGTGGTATGTAAAAGTACGACTTCTCCTTAAGCTTCGCTTGTCTCTGCTTTTGGATATCTATAAAAAAAATCTTTCACTTTTTTGTCTTCTTCAGCTGCTATTTGCTCATCAGTCTTTTCAGGAAGTATTTCTTGAGAAATAACTCTTTTTTTGGGGTCTTCTTTGCTACAGGGACCTTAGACGTCTTTGTAGTGCGTCGCTGTGGAGGGGGTGGGGGCGGTGTTGGAGACCGGCGTGGAGGCGATGAGGCCGGTGTTGGAGTCCGGCGTGGAGGCGTTGGAGATCGTTGTGGAGGCGGTGGGGCCGGTGTAGGAGTTGGAGATCGTTGTGGAGGCGATGGGGCCGGTGTAGGAGTTGGAGATCGCCGTGGGGATGAAGTCGTCTCGCCCCCCACGACGCTGTGATGAGATGGGGAATGAATGATTGGGCTAGGCTGGGGGGAGACCCTGCTACAAAAACAAGTTGTGGGTCAATTAATTTTGAAGCCAATATAAAATTAATAGAAAATAATATTTCATTCACTTTCATTCGTACCTAGGGTGAGGTAGGGGAAGCGGTGGCGCCCCAGGAATGATGATGAAGCGTTTGTGCCATTGAATAAATGTCTTCTCTGCTTCTTCTAGTGTCTTCTCCCCATCACCGCCTTCAATGTCAAGAGGAACATTGCTGTAACCTTTGAGCACTCTATCGACCGAGACGCTAGCATATCCAGGTTGAATAACTGACCCATGGATTCTTGGTGTCTTCGTTCGGTCTATTGGAGATACAACCCCGACAGCCACCATGATTGATGCATTATTACCATCTGAAATGTGCAACTCACATGTTGTTAGAGGCTCGGTAATGTCATCAATAGGGAAGCGCAACCCAACGTCACCTTGAATAACTGGCAGCTCCGTGGAAGCACAACTGCTTTTCATCTGACCAACGGGGCTAATGGTGACTCCCGGCGTTGATTGCGATTGCATTTGACTCATTGCTAGCTGCACTTGCCTCTTGATCTCCTCCTGCATTCTTGCCTCAAGAGATTTTTCTTGTTCACGTGATTCAAGCTATGCTTATCGTGACTCATTAACAAATTGCTCCAATACACGGATTCGGTCTGCCTTCTCATCCTTCTTTCTCTGGCGGCTTCTGTAGGTATCCCAACTATCACTAAACAAACTAAAACTACAATGCACTTCAGTAACATAATTATTTCGTGACCGTACGCAACTAAAACAGATAAATCATTCTTCTGTTGAATATCAATAAGCTTCTCCTACTGGCTCACTGCCTCATCATTAGCAGCCGCTACCTCAAGCGCACCCGAATTCTGCACGTATGTAGCATAATCTTCCTCCCAGTACCAACCATTGCATCCATTGCCCTCCCACTGAAATTAAAGCCAAAAAATATTTAGTCAAAAATATTTAAGAAAAGCAGGTCAATTAGCCATAATAATCAAATGCGTAAGAAACTCACATCGCGATCCGGGCACTTGTTGAAAACAAGAACCCTTGTTGGGTCCCTGTCTCTTGACTCGATACTCCATCACAATCTTCTGCTTACACTTGCCGCAGATAATGAGAGGGAGTTCTGGCCTCAGTCGTTTCGCAACCGAACGAGAGGCCGAGGATCCGGTACCAGTTGTCATCTACTTTCTATACTTATTTTTGCAAAGTAGTGTAAATTTCACATTTTCTAAAATAATATATTTAAACAAAACTAAAATTATTTATTTATCTAACTAAACCATGAAATATGTACTATGTATAATAGTAAAATACCAAACTATCAAGTGATTTTACTATTGTAAATCATCATGTGATTTTGAGCTAAAAATGACATAGAAATCACATAGCTCAAAAACATCTTTCAATAAATAACCATACGTACTAGTTGACCTTGCTTACGTGATCATCTCGGCGAGCATTTCTCCACCGGACGGCACCGTACTTGGCCAAGGAAGAACTCCGATTCTACGAGGAAGGAAACACGGTCTTCCACGACCGTTGCCGCTCTCCCTCGTAAAATCAAAGCTCCTCCTTGACGTCCGTTACCGCTCGGTAGAGAACATGCTCGCTGAGCTGAACACGGTCCACAAGTTCAACTAGTACAGATTTTCTATAATTTTCTAACTATTTTCTAAGTTTTTCATTTCATGGAAAAATTAATTCTAAGATCACGTAAGCCGCCAGGGACGAGGATGGCGCGTGCTCCAGCGAGGACGAGCGAGGCGTGATTTTGATGAACTAATTTAACTTTTGTTTATCCAAACATATATGTAAATCATCATGTGATTTTGAGCTAAAAATGACATATAAAATCATAATAAAGTCCAACATATAAAGTTACACATGCATCTATATCGCAAAATGAGATAAGCTATTGATAAAACATAAGGGGATTAAGTTTGTTACCTCCAAAATCGAAGAGCAATACCAATGGAGGGGGAGAGAGCAAGAACAACAGCAAGCTGAAGAACAGAGGCAGTGAGTTTGAATGGAATGGCTCGGGCTCGGGGAGGAAGAAATGAGCTGGTCTATAAGCCGGGATAGTCCCGGTTATGAGGCCAAACCGGGACTAAAGATTAATCTTTATTCCCGGGGCATCACCCAAACCGGGACTAAAGGAGTCCCGGGTGGGCAAAAAATGTCGAGGCTAATGCCAAATTGGGACATCGTTCTAAAGTCTGTTCTCTAGTAGTATCTGTTTTGGTTTTGTGCTCTACCTGAACCGAAGAACCATTGAAACTGAAGCCACCGGACCTCTCTCTAGCGTCGCGAAGAGAGCAGCCCATCAGGCGTCCAGGCCCCAGTCCCACACGGCCCAACAGTCTGACTCTCATCCGCATCCGCACCCTAACCCTAACCCAACAGGACCAGCAAATTCACAGCGCAGGGCGCAGCTCTTCGCGTGACGCCGCGAGTAGGGATCCCCTTGGTGCGGTGGCGAGCAGGGAGCAGGCTCTGGCGACGCGCGCAGGGAGCTAGGGTCCGGCGGCGACGCATCTGTAGCAAGATCTGGCGGCGGAGCAAGCAAGGCACGCCGGAGGTGCAGACACAGCGACGCCTCGCAACTCGGTTTCTTCAGTTGAAAACCGAAAACAGAAGTAGAAAACCAACACCGAATTTATCGGTTCTCTTTTTTGGAATGAACCGGTCGGTTCCATATTCTTGAAAACTGAAATATTCTATAACCAAAGAAACGGAACCGAATTTTCGGTTCAAACCAAATACCCACGATGTTTAAATGTGCTAAATTGTCTCCTTCGGTAAATTAACTTCTCACGAAACGAGTACACAGCCAAAGGAGTTGACCGTCAGTGGGGTCAGCGTCGTCGTACGGATGGCAGGGTATTTGCAGACCCTCATCATTCATTTATTGCATGGCATCTCACCGGCCAAGTGTCGGTACATCTAACTTTTAATCTGTGGATGAAGCTTCAAAATTGTTTATTACAATCATACAAACTCTAAATTGGATGATCCTTTTTCATTGTCCATCTACAATAATTATATATGCATGGTTCTTTTTCCATTGTCCATCTACAATAATTATATATGCATGGTTCTATGAAACATAGGAGTTGTAGTCCGGGTTCCATGAAATGGCGCATCCATTTTTGTGAACCATTCAAACAATGTTGGATGGAGAAATGACCAATACAAAATTTATAGATATTAATGATTTCTTCAGCTTTGTAGTTGACAACTTTTCCATTTAAAATCATTTAGCATCCCAAAATTCTGTTTGAAGTTCTCATATTTTAAAATTCAAATGTTGAACTGTTCAAGGGAACGAAAAGGTGTCAAGGAAAAAGTCGTTACAGCAGGCTAGATAGCTGTTGAACGTGGAGTGTTTGTGTAAGTGTGTGTTTGTAAGACTCCATTTATACATGCGTGTGAGACTATATATTTATATATGTGTGTAAGACTATATATTTATGTATGTGTGTGAGACTACCATTTGCAACATCTAAATGAATCTATTTCAACATCCACTCTATTACTACTAAAACTTTATGAAATCACTTAACACTTTATGAAATGAAGAAATGGCCAAAATAAAAGTAGGAGATCTTGATGAGTTATACAGCTTTTATATTCATCACCTTTACAGCTAAAATCATTTAGTGGTTGAAAATCAGGTTTGAAGCTGTCATTTTCTAAAATTCAAAATTTAAACTGTTCAAATTTTATCAAATAAAAAGATAACCAAAATAAAAGTTATATATAGTGACGTGTTCAACAACTTTTATATTCATCACCTTTACAGCTGATCAGCACTCTAGTGACTCCACTTGAGCAGTGTGGCTCTATCAGTCTATCAGTTGATCAGCACCTACCTGTACCTGCTCATTGATATACAACAATTGACCAATGATGAGTGATTAGCTTTGTTGATTGGTGCTGACACGTACTTTAAAACAAATTTAAAATATCACATCATTCATTTGCATGGCACCTCACCTGCCAAGTGTCGGTACATTAAAACCGCGCGCGCCAGCAGCTCTCAACAAGTCGTCGTCGTCGTCGTCCTGGTCGTCCCGCGCGGCTAATGAGCACGTTCGAGAGACGTCCTGTTATTGATGGCACACATTAGAAAGAAATTATTAGCAAAAAACAAAAACATGCTAGTGTGTAGTGTTCCCATTGAGCCACACCCGGAGCCCAAAGCACAGGCATGAGGAGGAACAGTGTATACAGATCCTTTTCGTTGGGCATCATTTAAGGATATTGCCACAGCATGCATGCATGGGCACGAATTCATTTCAGTCTGCAGCTCCCGTACGGTTTTTCTGATGTCATCACGGATAGTACACGTCACTTGCTTTCAGTGATGCGAGGGCAGTCCCAACGGTGTATTGATGATAGTTTCTATCCTCATTAAATGACTTGTCATGTAGGTAAAATACTAATATGGCAACGTAATTAATAAAGAAAGAGAGCAAAAATCCTAGAAATTGTTTCCTCATAAAGAAATCAGGTCTTCTCTTGACCCAATGCACCAAGAAATCATGAAATCGCCATTGGAAAGAAACCACCAGTTTCTAGGGGGCTCGTGCCGCACTCCCATTGAAGGAAGAAAATAGAGTTGGGAGAAAGAAAGAAAAAATAATTATTACTCATAGAAACCATGAGTTGAAAAGCAGTATTTTTTGGTGCGGTATCCTATGTTATAGAAATTACTAGTTTTTTTTTTATTGGAACTGCCCTAACGTATATCATACGTGGTGTCCTCGCGTCCTTTGTGAGCGCAGGCTCAGCACCAAGGAAAAAAAAGTTATTTTAGCCTAAGTGATAATGCCACCTGGTTGAGTGACTAAAGTTTACAAGGTGTCATATACGAGTGTTGCATGGGATGTTCGGATACTAATAAAAAAATAAATTACAGAATCTGTCAGTAATCCGCGAGACGAATTTATTAAACCTAATTAATACGTTATTAGCACATGTACTGTAGCACCACATTGTTAGATCATGGACTAATTAGGTTTAAAAAATTCGTCTCGCAAAATGGTCTCAATCTGTGTATTTAGTTTCATAAATAGTATATATTTAATACTCCATATATGTGTCAAATATTGGATGGGACAAAGACTAAAGTTTATGAGGTGGAACCAAACACCCCTAAAACTATAGATTTCTTGGGAAAAAATTGTAGATTTCTTGTCGCTGGACAACACTTTACATCTTAACAAGGGACCCCACTACTTTATTCACTGTAAAAAGTAGCTTTGGCTACTTTTCATGACTTCCAGACTTTCTATGGCCCTTTAGAGACGTGGTTGAATTTTTCCTTCGCCTAACATAACGGCTCCAGATCTCCATGCCACAGAGGACAGTGGCTTCATAGGCGGCCACGAAAAGCTATTGATTCCTCCATGTCGGTAAAATAAGTCGTTTTGAACGGCGATACATTCTTCAAAGCACAATTTTGACTTTTTTATTTTTATAAAAATATTTATTAAAAAATGATATATGTATATTTTTATGAAAATATTTTTTTAAGATAAATCTATTTATGTGGTTTTCACTTTTTCAAACTCAACAATTTAAAAGTTATTTATGATTTATATTCCTAATGTTTTGACCTAAATCTTATTTAAAACGACTTCTTTTACCAATGTGGAGCAAATACTAATTATCAACTACGCACATGGATGTTGGCTTCCTCCCTCCAATAAGAGCACGACAACATATGTTTTTTCTACAATAAGAGTGGTGAAGCCACTGTCAACTAACGCACGCACATGGACCCATGGGGTTAAGGGAGCAAGACAACATATGCTTTCTACAATAAGGGTGGTCTCAATTCTTGAAACTACATGTAGTTTCTATACCTATTAATTTCTATAGACACTATATATAGAAACCATGGTCTCAATGGCTAGTTTCTACAGAATAGTTTTTTTATCCAATCACATACATTCTCTCTCCATTATTTATCAATCGCATCCCTTTATGTCTTAGTTCTCGTATAGACATTGTTTCTAATTTAGACCCGATTTCTATGATTTTTACTCTATCTTTTCAATAACTACCTTGCCACATCAGTAAAACGCTTAGGTGGCAGTACAATTAATGTCCATAGAAACTATGGTGGTTTCTGCATTGGGAGTGACCTAAGAGCATTAAGACAAGACCCCCTCTCATATATTTGCATGACATCACGAAGATAGGATATTTTCTTTTATTTAGAGGGATGATGTACTAGGTTCATGGACAAATTGTTCTAGATTCACACGAAAAATGGCCCTATAGATGATTGTTCTAGCTTGACGAGATAATTGTTTTAGATTTAAGAGAAAAATATAATGCGCGGACTCCATGGGAAAATTGCTCTAGGTTGATTAGAAATTTGGTCTAGATTTGGGATAAGAATGCTCCATTTCATGACAAAAAGTTATTTCTTGTTAAAGATAATTTGTTTTGCAATGTCATGACAAATGTTTGTCGCTTCACAAGAAAAATGTTCAAGGTTCACTACAAGAGATGTGTGGCTTTTTGATGTATTTGGTATGACAACAGGTGATAATGTCATTATATCATTCGGTTTATGACATCATGTTTTAGGCAATTCGACTTGGTCACAATAAAAGGTTATATGTCACAAAAAACATCATACAGCTAGTTCAATTCCATCCAATGACGATATTTGCGACGTCACAGAGGCATTTTCTGTGTCACAAAGGCTAATTTACAAATTCCATCAATCTATGATAGAGTTTGTGTGTCAAAAAAATAAAATATTGATTTGTTTACATGTTGTTCTCCATGTTGGCATGTTCAACAGCTGTGTGGTCGGGTTGGTCCATATACATTTTTATTTTCATTGTTTTCCCAATATATTTCATCTCATGTTATCTATGTTTCACAGCCCACGTTGTTAACGTGGCGTTTTATTTTATATAGCCTAATCACTACATAAAAAAACACAAACAAAACATGCAGTCATGTGACATATATATATATATATATATATATATATATATATATATATAAAGAAAGAAAATAAAATAAAAAGAAAACAAATTTAAACACACACACCGCCCTGAACACCCGACACTCGCTGTATCCTCCCGGCGCCTGACGCTCTCTCGCGTAGTCGCGTGCGCGACTGCACAGCCTGAGAGCCCAGCGAGGTGCGCGTCCTGAGAGGCCCAGCAAGCATGCGAATCCTTTTTTTTGAGGGGCAATCATGCGAATCCTGAGTGCCAGCCTATTTGCAAAGGGTCAAGCGTAAGCGCGGAAATTACCCAAAAAACAAGTTGCTGCTAGGCGCTCTCCACTATAGGGCCATTTTTCGTAACAGCAACTATAACAGCAATTGATCAAAGGCAACAGGCTCACCACTGCGCTATGATGGTTTTGGTAATCAAATATCCATCCATAGATTTATAAAGCAACTATAACAGCAAATTGACTTCCCACTCAGCGCCCAGCGGATTCAGCCCATCACGTAGGGGATTCAGGACCCCACCAACAGCTTTTTTAACAAAAAAAACTACAGCAACTAGGAATGGAACCTGGTACCTCACTCTAGGCCTCTAAGCACCGTACCATTAGACCACGACTAGTTTTTGTTCAATTGCTGTGACCAGCCCATATTTATAAACAATCAACATTACAGAATTTCCAGAGTAAAATATAATAAAATACTAGATAAATCAATAAACAAGATTTCTAACTTTTAATCTGTGGATGAAGCTTCAAAATTTTTTATTACAATCATACAAACTCTAAATTGGATGATCCTTTTTCATTGTCCATCTACAATAATTATATATGCATGGTTCTTTTTTCATTGTCCATCGACAATAATTATATATGCATGGTTCTATGAAACATAGGAGTTGTAGTCCGGGTTCCATGAAATGGCGCATCCATTTTTGTGAACCATTCAAACAATGTTGGATGGAGAAATGACCAATACAAAATTTATAGATATTAATGATTTCTTCAGCTTTGTAGTTGACAACTTTTTCAGTTAAAATCATTTAGCATCCCAAAATTCTGTTTGAAGTTCTCATATTTTAAAATTCAAATGTTGAACTGTTCAAGGGAACGAAAAGGTGTCAAGGGAAAAGTCGTTACAGCAGGCTAGATAGCTGTTGAACGTGGAGTGTTTGTGTAAGTGTGTGTTTGTAAGACTTCATTTATACATGCGTGTGAGACTATATATTTATGTATATGTGTAAGACTATATATTTATGTATGTGTGTGAGACTACCATTTGCAACATCCAAATGAATCTATTTCAACATCCACTCTATTACTACTAAAACTTTATGAAATCACTTAACACTTTATGAAATGAAGAAATAGCCAAAATAAAAGTAGGAGATCTTGATGAGTTATACAACTTTTATATTCATCACTTTTACAAATAAAATCATTTAGTGGTTGAAAATCAGGTTTCAAGCTGTCATTTTCTAAAATTCAAAATTTAAACTGTTCAAATTTTATCAAATAAAAAGATAACCAAAGTAAAAGTTATAGATAGTGACGTGTTCAACAACTTTTATATTCATCACCTTTACAGTTGATCAGCACTCTACTGACTCCACTTGAGCAATGTGGCTCTATCAGTCTATCAGTTGATCAGCACCTACCTGTACCTGCTCATTGATACACAACAATTGACCAATGATGAGTGATTAGCTTTGTTGATTGGTGCTGACACGTACTTTAAAACAAATTTAAAATATCACATCATTCATTTGCATGGCACCTCACCTGCCAAGTGTCGGTACATTAAAACCGCGCGCGCCAGCAGCTCTCAACAAAGTCGTCGTCGTCGTCCTGGTCGTCCCGCGCGGCCAATGAGCACGTTGGAGAGGCGTCCTGTTATTGATGGCACACATTAGAAAGAAATTATTAGCAAAAAACAAAAACATGCTGGTGTGTAGTAGGGATGAAAACGGATCGGATATGGACGGTTATATTTGTTTTCATACGAATAGTGTCAACTATGTTGGATAGGATACGATTGGCAATTGGCAGCATTTGCGTTGTTTGGCCTTGTGTATGTATGAAGTGTGCAGCGGTGCACGGGCCTGGCCGCTTCACCAATCACCACCTCCGCCCTCCTCCCTCCATCGTTATTGCAGTGCATCCAATTTCAAAGCCCTATTACACAGTAGTACTAGGCTACTAGGTAGCTAGGACTCGGATCCACGACCTTTTCCCCTCTCCACGACGCTCCTCTCCTCTCCTCTCCTCCAGAAGACAAACTAGGGAAAGGCCCCAAGGCAAACGCAACCCGTTGCACAGAGAAAAAGAGGGCAGTGCAGGGCCGGGGCGGGCGCGTGAGGAAGGGAAGACGACGACGGCGGAGGGTAGGAGGGATCGATGGAAGAGGAAGACGACCGAGTGCTTGCTTGCTGCTCCTCCGCTCCCTGCAGTCTCTGACGAGGTTAGTACGACCTGCACCTCCTCTCCCCTCGGGCCTCCGCCGCATTAATTCCTCCTCCACATCTGCCGGCCATGGCCTCACCGGCTCCCCGTCTGGGTGGGAGAGGGAGGCTGGCCGGCGGGGCTGTGTGTCTTGTTTGTGTGAGCTAGCTTCCCATCATCCCAGCCTTGCTCACAGTTTTACTAGTACTAACTACTCAATCCCATCTGTGGAAGAAACGAAACACCACCTGTTGGCAGAAATTATTAGCAAAAAACAAAAACATGCTGGTGTGTAGTAGGGATGAAAACGGATCGGATATGGACGGTTATATTTGTTTTCATACGAATAGTGTCAACTATGGTTTGGGGGGTGCTCTGCACGGATATCAACTATGGTTTGGGGGGTGCTCTGCACGGATAACCTGGGCAGTCAATGAATGATTCTCCATGATTACGCCGCCCAGACCATGAGGGAACCAAAGTGTGTTTCTTGTTTCAGAATCAAGCGCGGTAGAGTCCTGTGTATTTTGTTGTTATTATGTAATCTATCTACCCTGGCACCTGTGTATTTTAAATTCTGGGCTGTGGCAGGCGAGTTCAATGAGAACTAACGTACTATGCAACTTCATTTTGTTTAACGCTCTATATCGGATACGAGGGGTGCATGGTTACTCCTCCTTTAGTTATTGTCCTATTGATATTTAGACACATGTATAATGTATTAAATATAGACTAATTACGAAATTAATTGCACAGTTTACGACTAATTTACGAGATCAATCTTTTAAGCCTAATTAGTCTATGATTTGAGTATGTGGTGCTACAGTTAACATGTGCTAATGACGGATTAATTAATCTTAAATAATTCATCTCGTGGAGTGCTGACGGATTTTGTAATTTATTTTTTTATTAGTATCGAACACCCCATACAATACCCTCATGTGACACCTCCTAAATTTTAGTCACTGGATCTAAATACTCTCTTATTCTTTTTTAATTTTGAAACAGTATAGAGACGTAAGCACTCACATATATATGCACACACCCTCCTCTTATTGAAAACTCCAATGACCAAGCCGAATACAGGTCTTGATGATGATATTGTCGAAGTCATTATATATAGCCTATATAGGCATCTCGTTGTGGATGTGGGTATCTAGAACACAACTTTTTCTCTTAAAATTAAGGTTTTGCATTCAGTATCCTATTTTTTCTCTCAAAAAAAATGTGGTTTTGTAACTCTTAAAAATATATTGGGAGAAAAAAAGAAGGTCATCTCCAAGAGTTTTCAATAATCCACTCCTAAAATATAGAAGACAATTTTACATCAGGAATCCTATACTATTTCTATATTATTGTAACCATATTTATATATTCTTTCTCTCTTATACATTTACATCGAGAATCATTCCTACTCTTTATTCTTTCCCACACCCTTTCACCATTAGTTTGACCGACCAATAGGCACGGGAAAGCTGTATCCACGCGACCGCAACTACGCGCAAAGTTACACACGACGGGGGAGGATTTTCCAAGTACGTAAATTTTAGGAGCATGAATTATGAGTTATTGGAGAGGGATTTTTTCTTATCTTGCTAAAACTAAGGATTGGGAAGGGAAATATGGTACTTTCGGAGATGCTCTAATACAGTCAGAAGTAATTGGCATGGAAATCAAATTAAAGATTATATCCTGTACGTAAGTTGCCTTCATGCAATGAGAGGGATTGATATCACGTACGTAACGCTCTGTTCGTTTGGGCTCGTTTGGCTTATAAGCCATGACTGAAAGTACTGTTGGCTGGTTTGATGTGAGATAAAAATAATATTTGTTGACTGATAACTCATAGCTTATAAGTCAAATACGACTAAGCAAACAGGCAGGATACCCAACCCTCTAGTCGTGAAACACACACTAGTAGAGAACAGACCTTTGATCCTCGGCTAAAATGGGCTCTAGTCCCGGAATTTTTTGCCCCCGGGACTAGAAATACCTTTAGTCCCGGTTGGTGGATCCAACCGGGACTAAAGGTCCCTGCCCAACGGCTACTGCGCCAGACAGAGGTGGCAGGGACCTTTAGTCCCGGTTGGAGCCACCAACTGGGACTAAAGGTATACTTTTACTCCCGGTTGGTGGCTCCAACCGGGAGTAAAGGTATACTCCCGGGCCGTAGCTGCGCCCGGGGTTGGAAAGTTACCTTTAGTCCCGGTTGGATCTATCAACCGGGACTAAATGTTCTCCCTTTATAAATCGGCCGTCTCCTCCTTCCTCCCCGAGCCCGAGCTCAGCACATTTTGAAGCTCACTGCAGTAGTGTTCTTGCTTCCTCCCTCCCTCCATTGTTCCTCCATCCATTCTTCGATTCCTCCGTCGATTCTTCAGTTGTAAAGGTTACCAATCACAACCTAACTAAACGTGCGCACATTATTATTCATTCGATCATGGTGAAGCTGCTACCTACTCAACATCCGTGTGTGCGTGGTGGTGGTTCGATCTGTGTACACGTGTGGCCTCAATTCCTTGCTGCCTATATAACCGAGTGTCCGAGTTGCACCGCAAGCCAGTGAAGTATCTAGAGACACTTAGAGAGCAAGATACACTGCACGACACATACCCTGATCTTACTTGGCACGGCTAGCCATGGCGGATGCTGTCGTCTTGCTTCTGTTCCTTGTGCTCAGCCACAGCTTGTCCTGTTCTTCTTCTCCTACTACTAGTGTCCCTGTCGTCCGTGCAGCAGTAGACGCGGAACACGAGTACACCTTTGTGGCGATCAGCTCGCTGAAGCCCAAAGCTGCTTGCACCGGACACAGGGGTACGTGCACGATCCCATCGAAAACACGCACACGCACAGCTGAAAAAATTGATCTGAAGCTAGTGATACTACTGAACGAACTGAATGATGTTGGTTGTTGCAGTGTCTCCACCTCATGGTCACCAGAACGCCACGTGGCTACGATTGAGTCTCTCCCATGGCCCCTGCTCGCCGCCGTCGTCGCACCGCCGCAAGGGGCCGTCATTGGCCGAGCTGCTACGGCAGGACGAGCTCCGCGTGCAAAACATCCAGATGACGCTGCTGTCTGCTGGTGATGACGACAATGCCGCAGACGATGAGAAGGTCAAGAAGCGCCCGGCGAAAAGCACCACAACCGCTATGGAACACGGGCCCGTAGTCGACGTCAACGTCGGCTCAGCAAGTAGCATTTCCACGGTACTACGAACGAAACTATTTTTTTCTTTGTCACCAAGATTATTCAGTTTTCTTTTCTGTCTAATTATTAAGTAAGCGCGCGATCGATCGATCCATCTCCTTTTTCCTGCAGTCTAGGATTGATACGATGGCCACCGGCGGCGGCGGCAGGAGGAGGCGGAGCATGCCGGGGACGGTACAGACGATGATGGTGGACACCGCCAGCGACGTGCCGTGGGTGCAATGCCACCCGCCGCCGACGGGCGGCAGCAGATTCTTCGACCCAACCAGGTCGCCCACCTACGCCCAGGGTTTACAATACCGGTAAGAAAAAAATTTCGGTCCCCAGCGATAAATACGAAATTTCAGAAATTTCGGAAATATCGGTTCAAATTTAAATAAATTTAAATTAAGTTTTAAACAAATTTGGCATCATTTCACTAGAAAAACTCTATAATCTATCATCCATCATAAATTTACATAACATCGACGAAATAACATAATATATCACAGAAGTAGAGCCGCGGTAATACAGTGTGCTGACGGTGGACGAGCTGCATATACTAGTGCCGTCCAATGTGTGAGTGAGAAAATTAAATAAATTTGAAGAAATTTAGGGCTTTGATAAGACTACATGATATGGAGGGTCATTTTAGTGTGGTTTGGTGTAATTTTAGAGTGAAAGGTGAGTTTAACCGAAAAATTTTGACCGATACAAAAAAATTTCGGACCTCAGCGAAAAAGGCGATATTTCGGAAATTTCGGCGATATTTCGCCGAAATTGTAAACCTTGCCTACGCCCCCTTCCCGTGCGGCTCGCCGGCGTGCGCGCGTCTCGGCCCCTACGGCAACGGCTGCATCAACGGACAGTGCCAGTACCGCGTCACCTACCCCGACGGGTCGTCGACGCTGGGCACGTACAGCTCCGACCTGCTCACCATCACCCGCACCACCGCCGTCCGCAGCTTCCAGTTCGGCTGCAGCCAGGCCGAACAAGGCCTGAGCCAGGCCAGCACCAGCTCATCCGGGACCATGTCGCTCGGCGGCGGCCCGGAGTCGCTGGTGTCCCAGACGGCGGCCACCCACGGCAACGCCTTCTCGTACTGCGTCCCGCCGACGCCCAGCGACGCCGGGTTCTTCGTCCTCGGCAAGCCGCCGTCTTCCAGGACGAGGACGTTCGTGGCGACGCCGATGCTGAGGTTCACCCAGGCGCCCACGCTGTACCGGGTCCTCCTCCGCGGCATCACCGTCGCGGGGCAGCGGCTCAACGTGCCGGCGACAGTCTTCGCCGCCGGCTCCGTGATGGACTCCTGCACGGCCATCACGCGCCTGCCGCCGACGGCGTACCAGGCGCTGCGCGCCGCGTTCCGGAGCAGGATGGGCGCATACCGCCTGGCGCCGCCTAAAGGGAGCCTCGACACCTGCTACGACTTCACCGGCGTCATGGTCGTCAGGGTGCCGAGGGTCGCGCTGGTGTTCGACCGGAACGCCGCCGTGGAGCTGGACCCCTCGGGGATCCTGCTCGACGACTGCCTCGCCTTCGCGCCCAACGGCGACGACCGCGCTCCGGGGATCATCGGCAACGTGCAGCAGCAGACCATCGAGGTGCTCTACGACGTCGGCGGCCGGTCCGTGGGCTTCCGCCGCGGCGCGTGCTGATCGAGCTCAGCTACGTGCTGCAGTGCGGGCAGGCTGCCGGCGGCGTACCGTGCATGTCCCGCTAGCTTTGTGCTACCAATAACTACCGATTTGGCATTCGGCATTATATTTCAGAATGTATTTGCTACTAGTTTATGTATTTTACGTTGGATAAATTCTATGTATGATACCTTGTTTAGTTCACTACCGGAAAACAGTATAATTGTCGAGTGCCTGAGAGTTTGCCGAGTGTATTTTATTGGGCACTCGATAAACATATTCTTTGCCAAGTGTTTTCAATTAAACACTCGGCAAATATATAGCACTCGGCAAAACCCAACTTTGCCGAGTGTCTAATAAAAAACACTCGGCAAACTATAAAGAAACACTCGGCAAACATAGACACTCGGTAAAGTAGAGGCACGTGCGCTGGGCGTGCGGCGGCCATGTGACAGCCGTTGGGTGTGCCGCCCTGCCATTATAACTTTACCGAGTGTCCGTTAGAGACACTCGGCAAACTGATATTTTTGCCGACTGTTTTTGTTTGACACTCGGCAAAACAATGTGTTTGCCGAGTGTTTTTTATGGGTACTCGACAAAATAATAATTTTTTTTCTCTCCTGTCCTCCAAACTTTTTCTACTCTTCACATACAACATGAGGTACTACATGTTAAAATTTGACATATTTCTCAATGTGTTTGCTATATTTAATTAATTAATTGTATTTAGAGGTATTTTTTGGTTTAAGTCAAATTTGAACTGCAAGTGATTCAAATAATGGAATAAATTGAGTGGAGAAATCATATTCATGATATTGAATCCATTTTGGGGCCTTACTCGGGAAATGAAAAGAATTTTCGAACATTTTGTTGAGGAAACACGACCACGAACGTGTGGCCGAATGGTTTTTAAATTCTAAAAAAAGCAAACGAAGTCTGAAAATCACGAGATTTGTCAAAATTTCATGATATCATACATGGAGACTGTGGGAAAAAATTGAAAGGATTTTGCACAATTTGTCACGTACGACCTTTATAAACCGAAGCATCTCCGAAGAAAAATTGTAGCGTTGAGAAGGATCCGGTAAGATTTGGAGTCAAAGTGACGGTCCAATTGGGGTTTGACTTCAAAAGTTTTTGTATAGACAACAGACAACATAGATTGGTTCACGTCAATTTTTGGTAATTTTTTGGATCTGTTTGATAATTTTAATTTATTAACTATAATTATAGAATTTTAATTGATATAAATTAAATTTGAGCTATAACTGCATGAAATAATGGATTAATATTCGTAGAAAAATTAAATATGCATGGTTGAGTGAATTTGACAAGGTATTTTTAAATTACATCGTAACAAATTTAGTAGAACACACTGTGAAGGAGGACGGTGGAGCATGAAATATAAACTTTTTTTGCCGAGTGTTTTATACCTGACACTCGGTGAAAATAATATTTGTCGAGTGTCATATAGGGGACACTCGGCAACTTCGTCGACCCGGCCCCACTGCACAGTATCAGACCGTAATGAAAATTAGAAAAACAATGCCGAGTGCCCCAGATCTTGGCACTCGGCATACTCCTTCATATGCCCCCGGCGGCCCGCACCCCCGGCCCTCACCCTCGCGCACACAATACGCCGCACCGCACCACACCGCACGCCGCCCCGACGCCTCCCCGCCCCACCGCGCCCCGCCACCGCACCGCATGCCGCCACACCCGCCCCACCGCGCCCCGCCACCGGCGCGGCATCGCTGCCCCGCCCCCGGCGCCGCCCGCCCCTCTCCTCTCCTCCAACGAGCATGGTTTCCAATATCGGCCGAAATCTTCTGATATTTCCGATATATCCTCTTTATCCGTAGGTGCCGATAAGAAAATATCTATCTTTTTTGTACAAATTTTGTTTAAATTTATTTAAATTTACTTAAATTCAAATTAATTATTTGAATTTGGCCTGATATTTCCGATATATCCTGTTTATCTGTGACCCCCGATAAATTTTAATTTCTGAAAATGAAAACCTTACCAACGAGACAAGGAAGAAGACAAGCTAGGGAAAGGCCCCAAGGCAAACGCAGCCCGTTGCACAGACAAAAAGAGAGGCCCAGGGCGGGCGCGTGAGGAAGAGAAGACGACGACGGAGGGGGGAAGAGGAAGACGACCAACAGCGTGATCGGCTGGGGCTGGCTGGCCAGCCTCCTCATATGGACACTATTCATGTGAACCAGTCAACAGTACTTCTCTCTCACGTAAACGAACCAGCAACGATACGAACCAGCCAACCGAACAGGCTGCAAGTGCTTGCTTGCTGCTCCTCCGCTCCCTGCAGTCTCTGACGAGGTTAGTACGACCTGCACCTCCTCTCCCCTCGGCCCTCCGCTGCATTCCTCCTCCACATTTCTCCGCCGCATTTCTCCCAGCAGTCTCTGACGAGGTTAGTTGCAGTCTCTGACGAGGTCATGTCAACTCGTGATGTATCCAGTCCAAGTGTCCAACTGTAACTATAGTAGATGGCCAGATTTCGAGCTCGGTCCCGTCGGCACCTAGCCGGCTACCGCTCCCTCTCTCACATCCCCGCTGCGGTGAAAGGGCGCCGTGAAAGGCAGCACCGGCTCGAACAGCTGTACAGCTTTATTTCATTTTTTCCTTAATTTGGGAGAGGAAATTGCTTGATCATTTCTTAAAATCAGTAGAAGTGAAGAAGGTGCAAGCAATTTGTGCAATAATATAATATCAGTATGCAATATGTGCATCCGAATCATGCTCATTTCATTAATCGAACAGGGCAACCAGAGAAGTCAGGGAGATTATTTGGAAAACAGGAACCTACATACACACAGACGAAACTCCAAACTTTTAAGCCAGAACTTACACTACGGGAGAGCCTGGCTTTGCCGAGTGTCGCCGGATTTGCCGAGTGCTAAATGTCGGGCACTCGGCAAAGAGCTCTTTGCCGAGTGCCAGGAACTCGGCGAAGATCCCTTTGCCGAGTGCCCGGCACTCGGCGAAGACCGGCGCTCGGCAAAGAGCCTCTTTGCCGAGTACCGGGCGCTCGGCAAAGGACGGCCCTCGGCAAAGAGCTGACGGGGTACTTGCCGTCACCTTTGCCGAGTGCCCCCGTTAGGCAGTCGGCAAAGAGGCTTTGCCGAGTGCCAGAGTTGAGCACTCGGCAAAGCATAATTTTTTTTTGTTTTTTGCTTCCAAACTTTTTCTTCAACCCTTACACATTAAGTTGAAGTACATCCTCAAATTTGGCACATTTCTCGATCTTTTTGCTATATATCCTTAATTTATTTCATTTAATTGCATTTTTTCGGGAAATGTAAGTTTGAACTGCAGGTGCATCGAATCATGGAATTCGACGAGTGGAAAAATGATATTCGCGTTACTTATTGTATTTTGAGGCCGTTTCCAGGAGCACGCCCGAAGTTTCAAACATCTCACGCACGAAACATGGCGACAAAATTGCGGGTGAAGTGTTTTTTAATTATATAAAATGCAAACGAAGTTCGAAAATCATGAAACTTGGTGACGCGTCTTTACATCATATGTGGAGGCTATGGTAAAAATTTGAGAACATTTCGCGCACGTTGTCACGTGTCTAGGTTTCTAACCATCCTACGTGACAACGTGCGCGAAATGTTCTCAAATTTTTACCATAGCCTCCACATGTGATGTAAAGACGCGTCACCAAGTTTCATGATTTTCGAACTTCGTTTGCATTTTATATAATTAGAAAACACTTCACCCGCAATTTTGTCGCCATGTTTGGTGCGTGAGATGTTTGAAACTTCGGGCGTGCTCCTGGAAACGGCCTCAAAATACAATAAGTAACGCGAATATCATTTTTCCACTCGTCGAATTCCATGATTCGATGCACTTGCAGTTCAAACTTACATTTCCCGGAAAAATGCAATTAAATGAAATAAATTAAGGATATATAGCAAAAAGATCGAGAAATGTGCCAAATTTGAGGATGTACTTCAACTTAATGTGTAAGGGCTGAAGAAAAAGTTTGGAGGCAAAAACAAAAAAAAAATATGCTTTGCCGAGTGCCCAACTCTGACACTCGGCAAAGCCTCTTTGCCGAGTGCCTAACGGGGGGCACTCGGCAAAGGTGAAAGGTTTTTAAAAAAACGCGGACGATTTTGGTTTTTTTTAATCTGAGCTTTGCCATGTGCCAGATCTGCGGCACTCGACAAAGAGGTAAGTTTTTTTCTTTTAAGTACGGTTGTTTCTTTTTTTTGAAAAAAAAGAAAACTCTTTGTCGAGCGCCATATCTACGGCACTCGGCAAACATATTTGAAAAAAAAATAAAAATCCTTTGCCGAGTGCCAGTTCGCGGGCACTCGGCAAAGGAAAGGAATTTCCTTCGGCCGGCCCACCCCGAGGCCCCATCGGCCACACACGCGCGCCCCCCGCACCCATCTCTGTGGCCCGCCGCTGCCGCCGCCCGCCCGCCCCCCCCGCCGGCGAGCCCCGCCCCCGCCGGCGAGACCCGCCACCGCTGGCGACCCCCGCGCCCCCATCCCCGCGCCGCGTCCCCGCCCTGCGCCCCCAGCCCCACCGCCCGCTGCTGCGGGCCCGCGCCGCGCCAATGGCCACCGACCCCGCCGCTCCGGCCTGCCCGCCCCACCCGCGCACCCACCTCTCCTCCCCTCCACGCCCCACCCGCGCCCCTGCCGGCGCCGCTGAACGCCGGCGGCCCACTGCCGCCAGAGAAGGAGAGGGAGGGCCGCCTTCACCTCCCCTCCCCGTGGGGGCCGCGCCCAGCCCCCCCCCCCCCCCCCCCTCGCCGTCGGTTCTTGGAGGGGAGGAGGCAGAGGTGAAGTAGGAGGAAGAAGGAGAGGAGGAAGGAGGAAGAAGGAGGAAGGGGAAGAGAAGGAGAAGGAGGAGGAGTTCTCGGCGTCTTCTTCTGCGCGTGCACGTCCCACCACCGCCCAAGGTATATGCACCGTCCCTTTGTGAATGTCGGCCTTCGTGCCGTGAATGTCGGCCTTCGTGCCGTTGTGAATGTCATGAATGTCGGCCTTCGTGCCCTTGTGAATGTCGGCCTTCGTGCCGTGAATGTCGGCCTTCGTGCTGTTGTGAATGTCGTGAATGTCGGCCTTCATGCCCTTGTGAATGTCGGCCTTCGTGCTATGAATGTCGGCCTTCGTGCCGTTGTGAATGTCGTGAATGTCGGCCTTCGTGCCCTTGTGAATGTCGGCCTTCGTGCTGTTATTTTTTGTAGGTTTTGGAAACCTCCCTGTACAGGGGAGGTTCTGCCGAAATTTTCAACTTATAGTGTTGTGTTTCTTGTTTTGCAGAGCAGGACCTGTCGGAGGGGACCCGTAGTACCTAGGCGACCCTGATCGTCTTCGTCGGTGTTGCGGTCCTTTCTGCACAGCCTCGCTTCGCCACTGCACCGACTCGCCACTACCCCGCTAGTCTGACTCCACCGCCACCCTAGGTATAAATAACCTTGCTTCCTTATCGTTGTCGTAGATCGGTGTAACCCAGTTAGGCGTCTCCCGTCTGAAAGAGATACGGTTGGAAGTATGCAGATCTTTGCATATGTATAACCGTATCTGTTTTGGATTGTCCACGTTTTCTGGACAGCCCACGGATGCGTAGACGAGGTTAGTTTCCATGGTCTGCTCTAATCCGAGACAGAGTTTTGGCATCACCTCCATGTTGTTCTCCGGATACACACTCTCCCTGCCAGGACGTGTATCTGAAGAACAGCGGGGAGGTGCTGCCGAAATTCTGTCTCGACTCGGAGTAGACCATGGAAACTAACCTCGTCTACGCATCCGCGGGTGGGATTAGGACATATCCTCACCTATTAGATAGAAGGAACACCACATAGATACAGTTGATGGTTACGTTACTCGTTGATATCTATTTTAGAGGATGGATGATCGTGAGTGGATGTACACGGGATACAGAAGTCAGAGTGATTTCAGCACTGAATGGGGGCAGAAGACCGAGGCTTTCTTGGACCGTGCATTCGGTAGGGGTGCGAATAGAGTGCATCTAATGAAGTGTCCCTGCAGCATGTGTGCAAACAGAAAATGGCAAAAGAAGGACAACATGGGTATACATCTTCAGAAGCATGGCTTTATGCCGGACTATACCCGGTGGATCCACCACGGTGAAGCCCATCGGATGAGAGAGGAAGTGGTGAGACCACGCCTCGAGCATGTTGATGATGATGGCAGGGTTGCACACATGTTAGATGACTATCAACAAGCAGGATGGCCACATCAAGGGCCGCTTCAGTGAGTAGCGCTTGTAGTTTCATGTCTTGTTCTCTTCGCAACGGATTTCTGTCCGAGACAATGTTGTTGTCATGTGGTGATGGATTTGAACTACTTGTTGAATGATGTGGAATCCTGTCGAATAATGGATGGAATTACTGTGACATGTGGTGAACGGATGTGATTCATGTGGTATGTGTGACGGATTGTGACATATAAGGTGCTGGATGTGGTATATATGTGATGGATGTGATATATATGCTATATGTTGTGTTTGCAGTGATCGAAAGCAAAAAAAACAAAAAAAACAAAAATTTTTGGTCACTTTGCCGAGTGTAACACTCGGCAAAGAGCCTTTGCTGAGCGCCTTTTACCCTGGCACTCGGCAAAGCTGCCAAAAAAATGCGCTATCAGGTCTCTTTGCCGAGTGCCAGTACCCTGGCACTCGGCAAAGCTGTATACACTACCATGTGTTTCCCAGCTTTGTCGAGTGCCAGGACTTTGGCACTCGGCAAAGAATTTTCCAAAAAAAAATATTTTTTCTTTGCCGAGTGCCATCTTAGCTAGGCACTCGGCAAAGGATTTTTCAAAAAAAAAATTTTTTTTCTTTGCCGAGTGCCGGGTCAGGAAGGCACTCGGCAAAGGATTTTTCAAAAAAAAAATTCTTTGCCGAGTGCCGGGTCAGGAATGCACTCGGCAAAGGATTTTTCAAAAAAAAAGGGAAAAGCTTTGCCGAGTGCCTTCCTGACCCGGCACTCGGCAAAGACGCCGTCAACGGCTGAAGGCCAATTTTCTTTGCCAAGTGCCGTCCTGGCACTCGGCAAAGCCTTTGCCGAGTGCCCGACAAACGGCACTCGGCAAAGAACCCTTCGCCGGATGCGGCTTTGCCGTTTGCTCTTTGCCGAGTGTGGCACTCGGCAAAGACTTTGCCAAGTGCAATAGGGCCTTTGCCGAGTGCCCCAGACACTCGGCAAAGAGCGCATCTCCAGTAGTGTTAGAACATCATTCGACGCCAATTTACATATCAAAGTTACAATCCACGGGCATTAAGTACCAGGCCACATATCTGTCTCATTTAGGACCAGCAAGGCAATAGGCTGCACATAACAAGATACATACAACTGGGTTTATCTTGCATACTACCAGGAAATGAGCAGCTAGGCACCTTGAGCAAGCTGCTCAGGAAAGGTTGCAAGAAACAGCATAGCACGGTAAACAAGGTCCAGCTAGATAATAGGAACAACTAATCACTGACTCTTACGTTGGCATTACATAGGTAGAACTGGGAAACAATCCCAGAGACAAAAGGCAGCATGCTTACTCAATAGGCAGATAAGTGCTTGCCCGGATGAAACTTATCAGGTCCAAGTAGATAATCTTGACTTGGTACAACAATTGGAGGAACTTAAAACAAGAGTCTTTTACTTGTATGCCATTAAAAAAGATGGTCTAATCATCTATGTCCCTAAAAAGTTCGATCTATCGTCAGTGTCCAAGCTCAAAAAACTTTTCTCTCTTACGCCATTCTGTCACTAACGATGTGAAATATGGGTGGCAAAGGACTTGAATGCCCCTGGAACTTTTGTTTCTCATGTGCCACTGCCTGCTGGGCGGCAATGTTTGCTGCTTCCGATCACCGCGTGCAAGAAAGAAATTGCGCAGAGACGGAGGAGGTACCTGCTTCCGCCATGTTCCCGAAGAGGGTCCCTGCCAGCAGGTAGCAGCCCACGAGAAAGCACGCGAGGACCACGACTGTGACCGCTCCAATGGCTGCCAGAACGAACGACATGATGGATTGTGCCTTCCTCCCTGCGGTGCGGGCATTTCAGTTTTCAGTTGAAGATGTCAGCTACCTTATAAAATCAATCAGAGCAGGAGTTCTAGTGTCGAAATCGCAGTACGCTCATGACATTATGTACCGAACGAGGTAGTAGTAGAGATGACTCACAGAGCGATGGCCCCTTGGGCTGAGCAAGGGCCATGGTCAGGTCGGCGAGCGTCTGCTCCAAGCCGTCGGTGTACGAGGAAGCGACGTCGCCGGCGTAGTACGCCAGGAGGCAGCCGTGGCTCCATACGCCCGCGCGGCGGGTGTCGTTGGCGCAGCCCTCGCTGGCTGCCGCGACGGCGGCCCGGAGGCACGCGTGGCAGTCCGACGCGTCGGCGACGCCGCCGAAGCCGAACCCGAAGCAGAGGCCGAGGGCGTGAGCACGGTCGCGCCCGGGGTCCGGCTGGGAGCGCAGCGCGGCGGAGGGGAGCACGGTGAGCAGCGGGGCGAGGCTGGCGCGGAACGCGGTGGCGTTGCCGTGGCGGACGCCCGCGGGGCGCAGCCGATCAGCGGAGCAAAGCAGCCGCCTCCTCCTCCCTGGTCGGAGCCGCCGGTACCGGAGCAGCCCGTCGGGACGAGGAGGAGGAGGAGGAGGAGCATGACGAATGGTACCGTTGCCGCGGGGAGCGCCATGGCTGGGTGCCTAGGCGCGAGGCGAGCTGACCCTTTTACGCCGCCCGGTGACGGTGGTCGGTGGCTTTGGGGTTTTTCGAGCTGGCGTGGGAGGGAGGGGGAAATGGGAGAGCTCTAGCAAGACGATCGGGCAGAGCGCGTACGCGGACGTGTCGACTTCGCCTCGTCTTGCACCTGGCCTAGCCCGGAGACCCGGACGCGATGAGGCCCGATCTACGCGACCGCGACGCGCGGAATGATGGGAGCTCGAAATGGGTGTGGCAAAGGCACTGCTCACGGCTCAGGCCCTAGCCTTGTTCGGGCAACTGGGATGGTGATGTTTTCGCGCCTTTTACTTTTGCCGTGGCTTTGACGGGAGGTCGGGAGGAGCGAGTGCGTGCGGTGCGAGCAAGCCGTCGCCATTTTCAGACGCACGATCTGACCTCTGCCCGTTTTCCGTTCCTGGAACTGGAATGGGGTTTTGCAGCACGGATCGGATACCATGACAGCTACTACAATCCCCTGAGTCACAATTATCACAGCTGCCTACATTGTTCTCGCCAATTCTGATAGATGCATCCACTAATGATGGCATGCTCTCAAGCACTGGAGTCTTAGACCAATTGTCATCTAGCAGCAGCGAAACCAGAGAGGGAGCATGAATACGTGTGCGGAAGCTTCCGCTGAATGCACAATTAGTGAGACTTAGGCATTTGAGGGATTCAGATGAGATCTTGTTGACAACAGTCAAATCATAGTTCTCAATCTCTAGTTGTTCCAGTGCTGGACAGTCAGATAAGATAAGGAAATTTTCCTCAAATGCTACACCAGAAAGCTCTAGCTGCATTAAGTGCCTGGAGACGAGATGCATGTAATTTAGATCAAACCAATTTCCAGATGGCATTACCAACCGGAGGACTCGAGCTTGGCACCGTACAGCATGCCGAAACCAGAGGTTCACACGAACTCCCGGAGCTTCTCCATGTCGTCCTCGTATCCATTGCTAGTGATGCGCAGGCCCGTCGCGAACATCCAGAGCTCCAGCCAGCGCCGGGCGAGCACGCACGACCGCACGGCGTCTCGCGCGGGAAGGAAACCGAGGATGTGTTGAAGGACACCGTCTGGCAAGGACTCTATGCTGTTGTCACTGCTCTCAATTGGCGCTTTCCTACCCCTTTTCCCTCTTCTCCAAGGAGACATTCTATCGAACAGGCGGCAGGCAGTGGCACATGAGAAACAAAAGTTCCAGGGGCATTCAAGTCCTTTGCCACCCATATTTCACACCGTTAGTGACAGAATGGCGTGAGAGAGAAAAGTTTTTCGAGCTTGGACACTGACGATAGATCGAACTTTTTAGGGACATAAACGATTAGACCATCTTTTTTAATGGCATACAAGTAAAAGACTCTTAAAACAATCCCACAGGAAGAAGGCAGCATTCTTAATGTAATTAAGTGGCAGAAGATCGGTCTTCAGCTTTAAGCTTGTATTCCATGAAAACTAAAACCTGTACAAAATTGAAAAGCATAGTAAGTGCCAAGGTGTATCATCTGACAGATGATTGAGAGGTAAAAAAAGGCAAGCAAAGATGAGATACAGGAAAAGACTAGCATATGTGGAGGAGGAATGCATGAATCTTCTTTAATGTAGATAAAAATGAACGACCAATTCATGCTTTTGTCTGTATTATCGTGCTTCTAGTAGACCTCTACTACTTATTTCATGCATACTATAGATCGTTAATTATGAATATTATGAAATATTGTGAATAATAGTGATGTTTTTACCATGCACTGGGGTCAGTGACTTGAGAGGCACATATTATCTCAATTGCATTGTGATATGACTGATATCTGTTTTAGAATTTCACCATGTGATTTTCTGTTCATTCTATTGACAAATCATGTTCCTTTCATGATTGTTGCCGCTGACTGTCAGCTGATGTTAAAGCATGTGGTTATGATTGTTGGTGTCTTTACTAGACTGTGATATATGCGTGTCTCAACTTGCAAGTTTTTGCCGCCGCTCCCTGCCCCGCCCTGCCGCCTGGTTCCACCTTGCCCTCCTGCCGCTCCACAACTTCGAGTTGCCATGTTTTTGCAAGGTATAAGATGTGCATGTGGTTGTCAGCCATCGTGCTGTTTGTTTGGTGTGGATGTGGTTGTCGGCCATCGTGCCGTTTTATTTGTTGCAGGTTTTGGAAGCCTCCCCGTGCAGGGGAGGTGCTGCCGAAATTTAGATTTGACACTACTACGTTCCTTTTATTGCAGGAGAGACTATTGCAACGTCCTCGACTCGTCACTTTGCAGGACAGCAAGGTGAGGCATAAAAGACCCTTCTTTCCGTATCATGTTCGTATATCATGTAACCTAGCTAGGCGTCCCCCGTTCGAAAGAGATACGGTTGGAAATATACAGATCTTTGCATATCTATAATCGTATCTGTTTCGAATTGTCCACGTTTTTTTGATAGCCCGAGGATGTGTACATGCGGTTAGTTTCCATGCTCTACTCCGATCCGTGATAGAGTTTCGGCAGCATCTCCCTGTTGTTCTCCGAATACACAATCTCCCTTCCAGGACGTGTATTTGGAAAACAGCGGGGAGGTGCTGCCAAAATTCTGTCTCGGATAGGAGTAGAGCATGGAAACTAACCCCACCTATACATCATCGGGTGAGATTAGGACCTATCTTCACCTATTAGATAGTATAGGAACGTGTAGATGCAATGTGATTTTTTATATTACTCGCTGATATGCTAGAGGATGGATGACCATGAGTGGATGTACACGGGCCGCTTTAGTCAGAGTTCGTGGACCGAAGAATGGATGGACAAGACCGATGCTTTCTTGGAACGGGCATTTGCAAGGGTTAAAGGAGCTAGTGTCACTTGGTGTCCCTGCAACAAATGTGCAAACACGCGTCGGCAAACCAAGCTGGTCATGGGTAAACATCTTTGCAAGAATGGATTTAAGGCAGACTATACCAGGTGGATCTACCATGGTGAAGCCGATCGTGGGGGAGACGAGGTCGTGAGACAACGCATCGAGGAATATGATAGGGATGCCGGGGTAGGAGACATGTTAAATGACTATCATGAAGCACACTTCGATGAAGGACGTAGGGAGGAGGAGCCAGAGGCTGCCGCAAAGGCGTATTACGACATGTTGTCTGCGGCATAGAAACCCCTTCATGGGTATTCCAAGGTTTCTCAACTGGATGCCATTGCACGCCTAATGGCCGTGAAGTCCTAGTTTAGCTTGAGTCGAGACACCTTCGATGTTATGCTCATAGTTGTTGCCAGCCTGCTCTCGGATGGTCACATCTTGCCAAAGAGCATGTATGAGGCACAGAAACTCCTTCGTGCACTTAAGATGCCATACGAGCAGATACACACTTGTCCGAAGGGGTGCATCTTATTTAGGAAAGAGTATGCGGAAGAAAAGTACTGTGTGAAGTGCGAATCGTCTAGGTTCCTGGAGGTAGACTCTGGTGATGGTCAGAAGAGGCAGCTCGCAATCCCCGTGAAGATCCTACGGTACCTTCCAATCATACCGAGGATCCAACGGCTTTACATGACTAAGGAATCCACGAAACAGATGACATGGCACAAAAACGGACGTCGATACAATCCTGAGAAGATGGTACACCCATCGGATGGTGAAGCCTGGACAAGGTTTGATGAGATTTATTGTGAGAAAGCTCTAGAGGCTCGTAATGTACGTGTTGCACTGGCAACAGATGGGTTCAATCCTTATGGAATGGCGGTTGCCCCGTACACCTGTTGGCCCATGTTCGTTATCCCCCTCAATCTCCCCACTGGCGTCCTCTTTCAACGACAGAACATATTCTTGTCGTTGATAATTTCAGAACACCCGGGGAATAATATGAGTGTGTACATGGAGCCTCTGATTGATGATTGGTCCGTGCTTGGGAGGAAGGGGTATGGACATACGACTGAGCTACAAAGACAAACTTCAAGACGCATGTTTGGTACCAGTACTCCCTGCATGACTTGCCGTCATATGGGATTTTCTGCTGCTGGTGTGTTCACGGGAGGTTCCAATGCCCATGCACGCCTCTGGTGATGAGGAGGAGGTACAGGAGGAGCAGGAGCAGGTGGAGGAGGAGGCACTGGGTCCCAAGGTCTGGTTGCGAGGTCCCTCGACCCTCTCGAGGCGACCGATACCTCTTGAGAGACGCCCGATGGTTCGACCCTCTGGGAAAAAGTAAGTAACTTTAGATGTTCTCAATAATTTTTCGTTTGATATGTTGAAAATTACAATGGAAACTAATAATTTATCTTAATCACTTGGGTAGGGGTTGGATTAAGGTCAGTGGGGGTGATCACAACCGCAAGGTCAACGACATCCTTGGCCTTTTGTGCAGGCTACACTTCCCTAGCTTAGTGCAGTTCCGCGAAGAGCTGCAGCCGGCCTACACATGGGACCACTACGTCGCCGCCCTCGACGCCGCTGATCGTGACGGCAGGGTATTCCCCAACAAGGCGGAGCGGGTGAAGGGCGAGCTATGGGTAAGTATTCCTCGCACTACATTGCTCAATACATCACATTCACTGGACATTCTTGAAGTAATGACTGTATACATCGTGTCTATATGTAGGACTTCTATAGATGCCAGGAGGGGTACGAGGCCAAGGCGGCCTCCATCTCTGAAGAAGCCACCAAGAAGCTCGTGAAGGACATGCACTCTGAGGCGCGCGTCCAAGCCATCATCGACTACTATGCTCAACACAGACGGGATGAAGGTTAAAAAAGAAGAGGCAAGAACAATGAACCTGACCCGGGAACAATTCTTGCAGGTACATATAGAACATTAATACTTACTTTTTATGAGATTAATTACGCTTAATTTCATTTTTTCATATGTCATACACTTGATCACGTAGGTGCCTCCGTACTGGTGCGCCCAACATTCCCAGTGCTGGGAATACATGGTGGACAAGTGGTTGGAGCCCGGGTCGGTGGAGACGCACACCGCTTGCCGGGACCGGCGTTTGCTGATTCCACGTGCATCACACCATCAAGGCAGCCTGAGCCTCGACGAATACAAGGAAAAATGGGTACGCGAATTCATTTCTTTATTTTAACACTCAATTCTGCATAATTTCTAATTATTTTGCAATTTTGCCGTAGTCGTCGTCACATGATGGCCAGCCTTGCTCCCAGTTCAAGGCATGGGTTCTGTCCAAAAAGGGTAAGGCGACGGCAAACATCGACTTCAACTCGGAGGACCCGCCCGAGGCGTACAGCGATCCCAGTATCCACAGCCGCGTCAGTGAGTACACAGCGATGGCAAGGCAGGTTCATGGGCCATAGTTCGATCCGAGCAACCAGGATCTTGATGGAGAAATCGTGATGAGGGTGGGAGGAGGCAAGCATGGCCGGTACTGGATTGGCGACAGTACAATCGACACGGCCTCTACTCCCACTCTCTCCCAGATCCGAGCAAGGAGCACGAGCGCGAGCCCGGCGATACGCCCTCGGCCAACCGCTACACAGTACCAAATGGAGGCTCTCTAGGTTATTTCTTATTTATTCATCGTTCATTGATTGTTACGTACTTTAGCTTTGTATTGTAACATTGAGATGAAATATTATAGGTCCGGGTGGAAGCAGAAATGAAGCGACGGGAGGAGATGGAGTCTAGGATGGCGGAGATGGAGGCGAAGATGGCGGCCGAGCGGCAGAACATGGAGGAAGAACAACGGCGGACGATGCAGAGGATAGAGGAAGAAAATTGGTTGAGGATGGACCAAATGTTCCAATACATGCAGAATTTTGCATCGAGTATGGGTCAAGCTTTGCCACCACCACCGGTGCTATTCCCTCCACCTCAGCCACCTACAACTACTCCTGTGAGTCACTTGACACCTTATGTTAGATCTATTTATTATTATTTTTTATGCCAAGATATTAGATGGATGGTTACCTTGCTTTTGCACTACATAAAAACTCACTAATTAACATTACAGATTTTTGATACCTCCCAACTCTCAGTTAACTTGCTTTTGCACTAAATAAAAACTCACTAAATCAATTGTGCTCCATTTTTTCCATCTATGTCCAATTGTCCACTGTACTAGCAGTAAGCTATTAGTTGACTTCCATAGTAGTTTAGATTATACACATTCAGTTGCTGTTGTCGCCATTGGTGGTGCACAGCTGCCCTGCTGATGAGAGCAGTTCTATTCACAGCATATGTGAGTATGGTTCTTAGCCTTTTTCAAATCACCACACTCATTTGGAACAGTACGAGTCTTTAATACATATGCAGTTATTTCATTCGGTACAGGTACTGCTGCTTAATACATATGCAGTTATTGGAACAGTACGAGTCTTTAACAAAGCTAGTTTTTTCAAACTATGCTTGTATTCTGAATCTATACTGGTTGTGTCTGGCATGATCGCTTGGTTCAGTTTTACTACAATCAAAATATATGATTAGAAACTGGAAATTTGCAGTTTCACATTTGCCTTTCCAATACATTGCATTCCAACTGGACAATTGACTTCCTAGATGATACACTGCGTAAGAACTGTAATTTAATTGCTCCTAACCGTATGGGACTGTGATATTCTGCTTTTATCACGTGCCATGTATTAAATGGCAAAGTGATCCCTAATTATACAATGTAACTTAGTTCTGGATGTCATCAAAGGGGATTATTTCTTTCGCTTCTGCATTAATTATTTTATTATTCATTATATGCTAATTGTGCAAGCGGCTCACTCCAAATGATATAGTACCTGTGAACTGTCAAATTTAATTGCTCGTAATGGCATCGAAATGTAATATTCTGCCTTTATTAAGCATCATGTGTTAATTGAAGTGATTCCTGATTTTATCTAGAAAAGGGGATTATTTGAGCATCATGTGTTAATTGTGCAAGCGCACAGTGATTTCTGATAATCTGAAAAAGATGACAGCAAAACCGTGAGCAGTAAGCTAGTAGTTGACTTCCAACAGTACTATCAATTTGGAAACTTGTGAACTTCACATATAAATATCAATCTTGTCTCACACATGCAATCTCTTCTCTTTTGTGCAGAATCAATTGGCGGCATCAAATAATCAGTCTCAAGACCCGGATTTATTGCAGTGGTACCAATGGCCTCCGCAGTGATTGCATTTGCCTTTGTGGCTTATTGTGACTTAGTTGTGACTTGTGATGATGGTTTACTGTGAATTGTGATGATGGTTTATTGTAAATTGTGATGATGGTTTATTATGCCTGTGAAATACAATTATGTCTGTGACATATAATTATGCTTGTGAGCTTTATTGTGAATTGTGATGGTTTATTGTGAATTGAGAGGGGTCCGTTATACGTGACAGATTAGTAAAAAATGGGGTATTGGTCGCTTTGCCGAGTGTAACACTCAGCAAAGAGATGCTTTACCGAGTGTCGAGCCAAAACACTCGGCAAAGAAATCAATTTCTGTTATTCTAGGAACCTTTTTTGCCGAGTGTATTCAAATGGACACTCGGAAAAGTGATCATAAAATCTGCCCGTTGCACGCTTGTTTGCCAAGTGTATTGGGCGTGACACTCGGCAAAGTGTGTAAACGTTGCTGAGTGCTTTGGTCTTGACACTCGGCAAACTTTACAACCTTTACCAAGTGTTTTGGTCTTGCACTCGGCAAACTTTAGCAACTTTACCGAGTGTTTCGGAGATGACACTCGGCAAAGTTTACAAACTTTGCTGAGTGTTTTGGGCTTGACACTCGGCAAACTTAAGAAACTTTACCGAGTGTTATTCCGTCGGGCACTCGGCAAAATCGCCGTCACCATGCCATCCCGTTATCATTTTTGTGACGAGAGTTTCTTTTTGCCGAGTGTTTATTGACACTCGGCAAACTATTTGCCGATAAAATAACGCCATGGGTTGTATGCCGAGTGTTACACCCGGCAAAGCATTTGCCGAGTGTCTTTAGGCTTTTGCCGAGTGCCCTACTGTATCCCGTAGTGTTAGCTGGCCGTCAGAACTTAGGCCTTTTAGTTCCTTCCCCAAAAATTTACATCATATCCCATCGAATATTTAGACGCATGCATGGAGTATTAAATATATACTAAAAATAACTAATTGCACTGATTGCGACTACTTTGCGAGACGAATATTTTAAGCCTAATTAGTCCATGATTTGACAATAAAGTGCTACAGTAACACGTGCGCTGCTGACGAGTTAATTAAGCTTAATAAATTCGTCTCGTGATTTACCGATGGATTCTGTAATTTATTTTTTTATTAGTATTAGAATACCTGAAGCGACATCTTCACGTGACACCCGACATGACACCCAAAACTTTACATCTGGAACTAAACGAGGCCTTATTTACAAGTGCCTAGTCTGACACGGGCTTTGTTCGCGTAGGACGGTAGGAGCGCATTACGCGCCACGACTCTGACATTTGGGATGGCAGGCACTACTCTCCGGTCTCCCCTGAAACTTGGCTAAAACTTGGCTAAAACTGGCTGAAAAACACTGTTCTGGCTGAATTTTTGTGAGAGAAAAACACTATTCCGGCTCTCCAGTCTCCCCTAAAACTTGGCTAAAACTGGCTGAAAAACACTGTTCTGGCTGAATTTTTGTGAAAGAAAAACACTGTTCCGGCTGAAAAAACAAGCCGAACAAGCCAGATATTGGGTAAGCCGAACGGGCCCAAATTCATTTATGAAATTAATTGCTACTTTGTTCATGTAGTTCTTTCTGATTTTCCTATGTTTAGGAATCATATAGACATTATTTTGACAACAAAAAATTGACCCAATTTACATGCATTTCAAATTTGACTCGAATTTATTAAAATTTGGCAAAATTTTAATCACGATGCCTACCCTTCAGATGCCTGAGAAAACGATTGCGATTCAGGCGACGGTTTCACACGTGCTCCATGCGCCACCGTCGGTCCGTCCCCAGCGAGGCAGCAAGCGTATTCCGGGTCACAGGTATGCATGCACGGCACACGCGATAAGGAAACGACGGTACGGCCCTGTTCGGTATTCAGTTTGTTTGGTTTCTTTTTTTTTAAGTTAAAACAGTGTTTTTCTCTCACAACAATTCAACCGGAATAGTATTTTTTAGCTAATTTCAGTCAAATGCTAGACCAGCGAATGGGGCGTATGAGAACACACAGCTACGTATGCACGTACTAGGCGGCCGGCCGGTACGGATTATCTATTGTAAAGTTTGTGATGGTTTGTTAATTGTTTTTATGTTAAAAATAAAACTCGACCCATGGGGTAAGACGGCTCCCGAGCATTGTGCTTAAAAATAAGACCTTCTCATATAGGTCGACCTGTGTTTTGGCATAGGACAGACGGGGGGATTTTTTTCAACGCGCAGCGCAGATAAACTACGCCTCCTCCGGCCAACAAATCCACCCTCGGGGGGTTCGAACTCTGGGCGGCAGGGTGCAAAGCGCACAGCCAGACCAACCGGTCTAGCGTTCGCTTGCTATTGTTTTTATGTTATAAAAATATTCAATTTTTGTCCTTGTCTTACAATAGAAATAATTGTAAATTGTTAATCGTCTTTGTGCCAAAAAATATCAGATTTTCTCTGATTTATGGTTTTGTCTAACTAGATTTTTATTCCCGCAACAAGAAATTACAGATTATATCAGTATGCAATATGTGCACCCGAATCATGCTCATTTCATTAATCGAACAGGGCAACCAGAGAAGTCAGGGAGATTATTTGGAAAACAGGAACCTACATACACACAGACGAAACTCCAAACTTTTAAGCCAGAACTTAGAACATCATTCGACGCCAATTTACATATCAAAGTTACAATCCACGGGCATTAAGTACCAGGCCACATATCTGTCTCATTTAGGACCAGCAAGGCAATAGGCTGCACATAACAAGATACACACAACTGGGTTTATCTTGCATACTACCAGGAAATGAGCATCTAGGCACCTTGAGCAAGCTGCTCAGGAAAGGTTTCAAGAAACAGCATAGCACGGTAAACAAGGTCCAGCTAGATAATAGGAACAACTAATCACTGACTCTTACGTTGGAAATATGCAGATCTTTGCATATCTATAACCGTATCTGTTTCGAATTGTTCACATTTTTTGGACAGTCCGAGGATATGTAGATGCGGTTAGTTTCCATGCTCTACTCCGATCCGTGATAGAGTTTCGGCAGCATCTCCCTGTTGTTCTCCGGATACACAATCTCCCTTCCAGGACGTGTATTTGGAGAACAGCGAGGAGGTGCTGCCGAAATTCTGTCTCAGATAGGAGTAGAGCATGGAAACTAATCCCATCTATACATCCTTGGGTGGGATTAGGACCTATCTTCACCTATTTGATAGTATAGGAACATGTAGATGCAATGTGATTTTTTTATATCACTCGCTGATATGCTAGAGTGCTACAGTAACACATACGCTACTGACAAGTTAATTAGGCTTAATAAATTCGTCTCGTGATTTACCGATGGATTCTGTAATTTATTTTTTTATTAATATTAGAATACCTGAAGCGACATCTTCACGTGACACCCGACATGACACCTAAAACTTTACATCTAGAACTAAACGAGGCCTTATTTACATGTGCCTAGTCTGACACGGGCTTTGTTCGCGTAGGACGGTAGGAGCGCGTTACGCGCCACGACTCTGACATTTGGGATGGCAGGCACTACTCTCCAGTCTCCTGTTTGGCATGCTGAAATTTGGATAAAACTGGCTGAAAAACACTGTTCTGGCTGAATTTTTGTGAGAGAAAAACACTATTTCGGCTGAAAAAACAAGCCGAACAAGTCGGATATGGGTTAAACCGAACGGGCCCAAATTCATTTATGAAATTAATTGCTACTTTGTTCATGTAGTTCTTTCTGATTTTCCTCTGTTTAGGAATCATATAGACATTATTTTGACAACAAAAAATTGACCCAATTTACATGCATTTCAAATTTGACTCGAATTTATTAAAATTTGGCAAATTTTTAATCACGATTCCTACCCTTCAGATGCCTGAGAAAACGATTGGGATTCAGGCGACGGTTTCACACGTGCTCCATGCGCCACCGTCGGTCCGTCCCCAGCGAGGCAGCAAGCGTATTCCGGATCACAGGTAATGTATGCACGGCACACGCACCCACCAGTTTGGATAAGGAAACGACGGTATGTGTATGAGAACACACAGCTACGTATGCACGTACTAGGCGGCCGGCCGGTACGGATTATCTATTGTAAAGTTTGTGATGGTTTGTTAATTGTTTTTATGTTAAAAATAAAACTCGACCCGGGTAAGACAGCTCCCGAACATTGTGCTTAAAAAGAAGACATTCTCACGTAGGTCGACCTGTGTTTTGGCATGGGACAGATGGGGGGATTTTTTTTCAACGCGCAGATAAACTACGCCTCCTCCGGCCAACAAATCCACCCTCGGGGGTTCGAACTCTGGGCGACAGGGTGCAAAGCGCACAGCCAGACCAACCGGTCTAGCGTTCGCTTGCAATTGTTTTTATGTTATAAAAATATTCAATTTTTGTCCTTGTCTTACAATAGAAATAATTGTAAATTATTAATTGTCTTTGTGCCAAAAAAATATCAGATTTTCTCTGATTTATGGTTTTGTCTAACTAGATTTTTATTCCCGCAACAAGAAATTACAGATTATATCTACATAAATTGCAAAGAACAAAAACTGTAATTTTAGCATAAAATATATGCAATAACCGCCTGAAAAAAGCTAAAATTTCAGGCACATGAATTTTAGCAAGTCCTATTTTTTACAGCATGTATGCCAAAAATTTGACATACCCCTAATATGGCACAGCTTGCATATATTAATTCATGAAATCATATATGGCAACCATGACATAGCAACACGTCCAAATTACTTTCGTATTGCAATGCTTTCTTGTTGAACCAGCAGAAAACGTTAAAACTGGCCCAAAGGGAAATCAATCTGCTGTAGACGTGCAGCCCATGTCATACGCGGAAGAATCGTCTGCGCGATGCTCCCAGCCTCCCACCTCTATCTCTCTCGAGCCTCGGCCGATTGGAAGATTTGGAGAAGGAAAGCAAGCAGGCAGGCGGGCCTCCCAAAATGCCGCAAAGGCCCATCACTGATCAGGCAAGGCGCATCCCGATCAGGCAGGAGGGCCTCCCCCGCCCGGCCGGCCTGCAGGCCCATCCCGATCAGGCTGCCAAGACACACCTGCACAGGGCATCAGAGCCCAATAAGCGGAAAACCAAATTTCGTATATGGAGTATTTCCTTTATCCTTTATCTAAAAATTCGAGTATTTCCTGTCTTGTCTCGCTTCCTAGTTTGGTTAAACTACTCCCTCCGTCTCACAATGACCGGACGCGACTACCGAGGACCATGGCAAAGGACCTGCAGCCCCTGCTCCGGTGCTCCCTTCGTTCCCACGCGTTATTCTCTCTCCTCCTGCCCTCCTCTTCTGTTCGTCGTCTAGATCCAGCCTTCTCCAACTCCGGTGCTCTTTCCCCGTATGACACGTGACTGCGCTGGCACGCATCGGACGCCGCCGACAGGGCCGTCCCACAAATTTCATGGGCCCTTGGGCCAGTAAGACACTAAGGGCCCGACAATGTAATATTTGAATATGACGATTAAAGTATATAACTTGTAGCATATATTTATTTTTTTTTAAAAGGTAACAATACATCAAAGAAGATAATTGGTATGTAGGCCTGTTGGTACGCACTGTTGCCTTACCGGCGTATAGGCTGATAGCATCTACTATACAGTATACACATAGGTATCCTCATGGGCCCCAGCCTCATGGGCCCATGGCCATCGCACAGGCTGCCACCCCCCATAGGACGGGCCTAGCCGCCGACCTTGCTCTCAGCCGTCGCGACCTCCGCGGCATCCCACCATTGGCCGAATCCTTCCTCGCCGTAGCGCCCGTGGCCAGATCCTTCCTCGATGGCCCCATCCGCGGCGGGGTGTGGTAGACGAGGAAGGGGTTGATGGAGAAGATGAGAGCGCCGTTGTTCCAGGCGACGGCAGAGGAGGAGGTGATGGGAGGAAGGAGGTGTGGTGGAGGAGGCGACGGCTAGTGACGAGGGGCACCGACTGAGGAAGGCATGGGCTGAGGACTAGTATGAGGGAAGGGGAACCCACCGGCACCGCCCTTTCTCTCGGATGGGAGAACCCGCGAGCACCACGCCATGGACGGAGGAAAGGATAAGCCTCCTCCCAGGCTCACACCGTCTGTTTTTTTTCTATTCTTTTATTCCTCATAGTGGCCGACAGGGAGCTATGGATGGACTGGTGGTGTACGTAGCATAGGGTGGGACCCACCATCACAAGCTAAAACGACTTGCTTTCTGGTATAATTTTTGAATGGCAAAACGTCCTCTACCGAGGGACGGAGGGAGCGAGGTCTTTGCTGGAGGCGCTCCTAAAATTTCTATCACATCGAATATTTACATACATACATGAAGTATTAAATATAGACTAATTATGAAACTAATTACATAACTTACGACTAATTTGCGAGACGAATCTTTTAAGCCTAATTAGTTCATGATTTGACAACGTGGTGCTACAGTAGACATGTACTAATGACAGATTAATTAGGCTTAAAAAATTGTCTCGTAAATTAGCCTCCATCTATATAATTGGTTTTGTAATTAATCTATATTTAATGCTCTTTATTAATATCTAAACATTCGATGTGATATGAATTTTAGGAGCGACTAAAGAAACAAAAATCCCCTAAGTACATCACATCTTCATCGTGTTCGGCTGGTTAGGACTGGGCTGGTTAGGGCTGGAGTGGGCTGATCCCTGCTGTTCGGTAGGTTGGGGCTGGGCTGGTTTGAATTCAACATGTCCATTCAAATGTGGCGTCAACAACCCAACTTTCACTACACATTTGTTGCGAATAAACAGTAGATTGTACCAACCATTTACAAGGCATATATTTTATACAAGACATACACCCAGGTGTCAATACACAGTCCATTTGTCAGATACATCACAGGAGAAGCATGTTCCCAATAGAAAAAAAATTGTATCTAACACAAGCACAATAGGGCACATATGAAATTCACTGAATAACACAAGCTACATGATGGAACTGCCAAAGGACAACACTTGATCGACCGATTTACAAAACAAGAGAAAACATCACAACATAGGCTTTGTAACATGTTAAAGAACAACACTTGATCGATCGATCGATCTACAAAATTGCACACCGTGTAAAGGAACACATAGGAAAAGAGAAGCCATACCCTCTCAGGCATTGGGGAGGTTGTGGCATCATCATCTAGCACTGCAATTTTGTCCGTATCACCCACCATTCTTAAGCTGGCAGCAAGGTCAGCTGCCTTGCTCAAACACAGGTCCTTGTGGGCTGTGCCAATAAGGACCTCGCCTGCAACAACAGGTTTAGGGAGGTTGTTGCAAGGCAGATCAATCTACAAATCAATAGCCTCGAGCCCTTTCCTATGTGTTTAGAAGCTGACCTCCCTCTACCCTTAACAACTGTTTTGTTACCTCTACCACTACCAGCCACAGCACCTCCACGCCTTCTAGCAATGCCCTGAGGAGGCGGCACTGCTGGGCTCTCAACTGGGCTTACCTGTAACAGCAAAGAGACAATTGTCAAATTCTTGTCCATTTACACTATAATCATCAACTTGCCACTAGCACCATTGGCTTACCTGTAGCCCAAATGTGAAAGTCCATGGGTAATCCACATCCTCACATTGTCCATGGAATCATTTGAACTTGCATTATGCCACTGCAGCGATAGTGGGCTTAGTGGATGGAGTGGCTTAGTTACTTCATCTTTTATCAAGTAGTTATGAAGGGCAAAACCTGCCTTAATAATGTTATCCTGCTTCTGCCTAGGATAGTGTGGCACTCCTTTCAACATGTGCCACATTTACCACTCCAAATAATATTTCCACCACATTACGCAAACTACCATGGTGGAAATTGAATACCTCGTTAGGGCCTTGAGCCGGCCTATCGTCAAACTCTTTCAAATGGTACCTAAGTCATTAGAAGAGTTTAATTTGATCATAGAGAAGGTATCAGCCAAGAGTACAAGCATGAACAGAGCTCAATCATTTCAAAGTTTCTTCATAATCTAAAAATATATGAAACTAAGTTTGATTTACCAGGACCTGTAAAATAGTATATTCAGTTTCTTTCTGTAATATAGGCTTCAGGTATTCTGGGTTCACTTATCCTACTTTCATGACATTGTTCAATTGCATCAAATATATGCACCTTCTTCTTTTTGCTTAGGTACTGATTTCATCATATACATGATATTTCTTGAACAAAAAGTAGCAATGCTGTAACCTCACATGGTCACATAACACATATAATCTAAGCCTCAAAAATACTACTGCATCTCCTGTATGCAGTACAAAGGAGAAAACTCTTTCAAATGGTACATGTGCCTTTTGTGTGGCCCCAAGTAACCATGTTCACCTGCATACCCCAAGTCCACCAGATAGTACCTACCTGCACATGACAATGCCTTCAACTTATTAGCACATAAAAAACCTGCATTACCATGATAACATCGAGTACAATTTTAAACAACAAATGCAACTAACCTGGCGGTGGGTGTGGGAACCTGGGTTTCGTCCAAGCTTCCCTAAGGACCCTCATATCATACACTGCCCCCGCCATGCCAACACCAAGAAATGTAACCCACCCATCAAAGTCACAAACTACGACCACATTTTGGCTAGGCCAACCGTGCCTATTTATGTAATCATCATGGAACACCCTATCAACACTGATCCTGATGTGTGTCCCATCAATAGCGTCTATTGCACCATCAAAGAAAGGTGTGTACTTGTGCGGCCTATCATGCACTTTTGACATGTCTACGTGCCTAGGCGTACAAATCACGTCTGCAAAGTTAGCAACACATTCCAACACTTGACCAAACCTCTCACTAACCGTCCCAAGACCCGTTTTAAACCGTTCTCCCACGTCCTGCTGTCCGACTTGTTTTGCTAGTGCCCAAAGAAACATCCCTAAAGCCTCCTGCGTATCAAAGTCCCCATAGTCTCGCAGGCCATGGTTATTAATTAGCATTTTGTGCAGTTCATAAAAAGCAGTTGGTTCCATACGGAAATTAATACCGCTCCTTTTTGGGTGAGAAAGAACCTTGCGTACTCACTGACTGCCGTTCAACTCTTGCCAACCGAAGCAAGGAGGTGGTACCGGGACATCAGCTGCTACAGCGGCTGTGTATCCGCCAACAGCCGCAGCATATCTCACGTCCTCCCAGTAACTAGCACTGGAATCACTTGAATGTTCACTAGCGCTGTCACGGCGCGACATGCCTCTTCAATCCCTTTGCAATCGGTCCCCTGATACAAAACATCATCATATTAATTGCATAGTCCTGCAGACAAGAAGTTATGAAACTAAAGTTTACACTTTACGAATGGAAATCCTAACCTTACAACACCACTGACCAGTTCTCACGATGATGCCCAGCCGCTGGAACAACCTACAAACCAGCAAATGGAACAAGTTAGTTACAGCAGTTGTACATTATAAAGCCGCACTAATGCATACATAGATTAGATTGAAACCACATCAAACATTCAGCACAGGTACTCAAACCATGTCTGACATACACGAGATCAAATGAAAATAAAAAATGTGCCCAACAGAAGGTTCGTTACATAGTGACAACTAAAACAAATGTTGTAAAAAGCAAACTAGGTAGGCTTCACTCAAACACGCGACTGCTTATCGGGGACGCTATTTGCTGTCGGCATTTCTGCCATTCTTCCAGGTCTAGGTGATGTAAGTGAGACGATCTCCTCTGTCATCAATATTCTTGTACTGTTCGTGGCACCCCCTCTTCTGGAAAAGGTCACACGCCATAAGGAACAACTCTAACTTTTGGGAGACACCGTCGTCACGTAGCATTTGCATGACCTCAGCCTCAGTGGGCTTTGCACTCCTAGCCCTGATGCTGTCAGATATGTCGGCCAAGTACTCTCCAACTTCCTTCGACCTCTTTGTTTTCTTTGGGCTGTTGATTTCATTGTCCGTCGTGGCCCTTTTGGAGGAGGCTCCGGCACTGGAATGGCCAAACGGTACGAAGGGCGTCCTAGGGGGAGTGCGTGTTACATCTTGAACACCACCCGCAGCATTGAGTGTCCCCCTCTCCTGGTGATGATCACCGAAAAGGCCCCACAGTTCATCGAAGTGGGCGGGGGGGGGGGGGGGGGGTCTCCAAACTTTTCGCATTTGCACTCGGTTCCTGCATAATAGTAACCATATGTTGGGATTAGTTCAAAAGCACAAATAAGACCACATGTTAGGATTAGTGCATAACAAAGGAAAGGGAGGAGGCATTACCGCTTCATGGCTGCCTCCTTCGGTGTGGTTGGGTGCCAAGTCCTCGGTCACAACTGCCCCTGTGGTAGGGTCCCGCCCGAGGCCTGTTTTGTTCTGTAGGGTTTGCCAGTTGAGGAATTTCTTTTTCATGTCAGTTAATTTGTTACGGATCTGCTTCTCATCGTACGACAGCCCCGCATCCCTACAACCCTGGTACACATTCCTCCACCCTTCCTTACTTGGACCTTGTTTACACCAGTTGTATTGGTTCTTCTCATTTTGACAGATGTCGAGCAGCAGTTTGGCATGCGTTTTTTACCAGGTCGCACGTGGAGCATGCATCTGTTGATTGGCAGCAATGTATGCATCGGTTGGGTATAGTAGGACCATGGATTGATTAGCAAGCAAAAACGTACGTGCTCACACAATAACTAAGTCCAATGAGAAAGGGGTGGAGTCGAACTCACCTTTAATGGACGATTGGATGACCGCGGACGTAGGAAGTACCGCCGACCTATAGAAGGCGAGCAGGACGATGAGGATGACAGTGCCAGCGTAGGGAGCTGTGCGCAGGTGGTATTGCGCAAAGGTTCCTACATTGAAGGAATAGGACAAATTAAGTTACGAAATGTATGAACATGTGCATTACAGACGCAACAAAAGAGCACGGCTTCATAGCACTGAATAAATGTACCAGAACTATAAACATCTCATACTAAAGTTTTGATTTACTTTCCCTCAAGTAAAAACACGTGCCAAGCACGATATAGTCCTAAGTCACTAGAAGAGTTTAATTTGATCCTATAGAAGGTATCAGCCAAGAGTACAAGCATGAACAGAAAGTAACAGCCAAGAGTCACTAGAAGAGTTTAATTTGATGCTACTTTCATGACATTGTTCAATTGCATCTAATATATGCACCTTCAACTTTTGCATAGGTACTGATTTCATCATATACATGATCTTTCTTGAACAGAAAGTAACAATGCTGTAACCTCACATGATCACATAACACATATAATCTAAGCCTCAAAAATACTACTGCATCTCCTATATATAGAGTGGACAAAGTGAACTGTGATTTCTGCCATAGGGGTCGAATGTAGAAAAAAAAACTGGACATAAGCAAGTTAGTAAGATATCGATTAATACCATTCATATTTTATAAATGAAATAGGAAGCCTGGCCAAGTAGTGTATTTAAATAAAAACTTACACAACCTGTGAGTCCAATTCATTTGATTCAAACATCTTTGCCAATCTAAGGAGGATTCTAAGTTGACTCTGCCCTATCACAAATGAAATGCACACAGATCCGGAAGTCTTACCGGCTGTGGCGGTGGAGACGATGACGACCTTGGCGGCCACGAACCTAGCGGCGACTGACAAACGGGGGGACCTAGTTGCAGGAGCACGACTTCGACGACGGATTTGGAGATGGGTGGATCTGAAGGGTGAGCGCGGTTGGGGATACGACGGAGGCTGACTGATGGAGTTGGAGGCGGCGGATGCGGGAGGTGCAGTGGGCGAGGTCGAAGGCGGAGGATGCGGGAGCTTCGATGGGAGGGGCCGACCTAGGCTACGGCGGATGCGAGAGGTCCGATGCGAGGTTCGGAGCTTGGCGGCGACGGCTACGGGAGGTCCAATAGGAGGGGCCGAGCGTGGCTGCGGCGGATGGGGGAGCTCCGATGGGATGGTGCGAGCTGGAGGGCGGCCGCTGGGCGAGATCGGAGGGGAGGGGGCGATGCCGGCGATTGCGGGAGGCGGCTGGTAAGGGGGAACCCTAGGTGGCACGAGCAAATGGGAGAGGGAGAGGGAGACCAGCACCGGCAGCCTGGTATATATACCAGCTGGTCTGGGCTGAAATGACCAGCCCACTCTAGCCCCAACCAATCCAGTCTCAACCAGCCGAACACGGTGCTTATCTTAAACAAACATAGCGCTCCTAGTTTTTTTAAAAAAAACATAACGCTCCTACTTGAAATCGGGTGCTTTGAAGAAAACCGTAAAACTTTTCGAACTCGGCTCGAATTTAGTCGGTGAAGTAGGTGTATTTACTTCCGTTCATAACAACATTACAAAATGTGCTCACGCTACTACAAGGAGACTTTTTTAAGGATTGCTGCAGGTGGGTTTTTAGGGGCGTCTGGCCTAGTCACCCGTACCAATCATCTCTACGAATCACCAATTCACTGTCCACTCACAGCCCTAGAATAGCGGCGTATCATCGGTGGGTATAGGTCGATATAGCGACGTACCATCGGTCGGTATAGATCTATGCTGACACTTCCTCGAAGTCACTGAAATTGGTGTCGGTATAGAGCTATGTTGACCGGGGCCTGTTCGCTTGAACTTATCAGCTGGCTTATCGGCTATGATCTACAGTATTTTTCTTTCACAACAAAACAGCTTCAGCCGACTTATCAGCCAGCTTTAATACCAGCCGAATAGGCCCCGACAAGTTTTTAGAGGCTATAAATACCATCAAATAATACTGACAAATGGTCTGAGGATATAAATACTTTTACCAACTAACAGTCCAACCCAAATAATTCATATAGAGACAATATATATGTTGCTAATCTGCAGTACATAATAACCCCCAAATCATCTATTATCAACACATAGACAGGTAATGTTAGCAAGTTTATTAGAAAATCGATGAATATTTGTACATGCCTATAGAAACTTGTGCCCTGTTCGCTTGGCTGATAAGCCATGACTGAAAGTACGGTTGGCTGATTTGTTGTTAGAGAAAAATACTGTTTGTTGGCTGAAAAAAGTACGGCTTATAAGCCAAGCGAACAGGACGTTGACATTTCATACATATCAAAACTTGCTTTGACCAATGAAAAAAATAAATTAACTAGATGAAACTCATATATTAAGACGGGGAACATGGAATATATTTTCATCAGTTTTGTCAATTGGAAATGTAAAAAATAATACTGTGGTCAAAATTGTGTATTGGAGACCGTGCTAATAGCGAAAAACATCATGTGCTTATTGGAACAGAGAATATAATAACAAGTATTTAGGAAGTTAAGAGATCCAGATTTCCCCTTCGAAAGAATTGGCACATACATGTTCAGATCCAAATGCAAGATGGCAATAGGCATAGGGTTTGTAGATGTGATTATTTGTCTTGTCCTCACCAGTACATGTGCTGAATAAAAAGATATAAATATTTGACTCAAGACAAAACTAATACGACATGTAATAAAAAGAGAGTATATTGCTTCAGAATTTGTGGCTGAAATTACCTTGGTTTTGTAGAAGGCGCATAGAAATTGGTTATCACCAGGAACTGTCGAAGCTCGATCCAATACTTCGCATGGCGCCCCTATGCGCACGGAAGGGCAATCCTTAATTGTGGCGTCGACAAGACTATCCGACTACCATTCTTATAGTCCGGCAGGTAAATTCTGATCAGAGCCCACTCTTCCAACAGGAATACATCTTCCAATACAACCACTAGTAGAGAACAGACCTTTGATCCTCGACCAAAATGGGCTCTAGTCCCGGAATTTTTTGCCCCTGGGACTAGAAATACCTTTAGTCCCGGTTGGTGGATCCAACCGGGACTAAAGGTCCCTGCTCAACGGCTACTGCGCCAGACAGAGGTGGCAGGGACCTTTAGTCCCGGTTGGAGCCACCAACCGGGACTAAAGGTATACTTTTACTCCCGGTTGGTGGCTCCAACCGGGAGTAAAGGTATACTCCCGGGCCGTGGCTGCGCCCGAGGTTGGAAAGTTACCTTTAGTCCCGGTTGGATCTATCAACCGGGACTAAATGTTCTCCCTTTATAAATTGGCCGTCTCCTCCTTTCTCCCCGAGCCCGAGCTCAGCACATTTTGAAGCTCACTGCAGTAGTGTTCTTGCTTCCTCCCTCCCTCCATTGTTCCTCCATCCATTCTTCGATTCCTCCGTCGATTCTTCAGTTGTAAAGGTTACCAATCTCATACTCTCATTTTTTACCATTTTCTTATGCCATTTTATTCACTATATATATTTATGGTTCTTTATTGTGGTTTTTTTTCATTTGTAAGCAATTTGAGCTCAAAATCACTTTAAGCTTGCATATTTACATGAAAGAAGGTTAAAGTATATATAAATATAAAGTTAGAAAATAGTTAGAAAATTATAGCAAATCCTTACTAGTTGAACTTGCGGACCGTGTTCAGGTCGGCGAGGATGTTCTCTGCCGAGCGGTAACGGACGTCAAGGAGGAGCTTTGATTCTACGAGGGAGAGCAATAACGGTCGTGGAAGACCGTGTTCCCTTCCTCGTAGAATCGGAGCTCTTCCTTGACCAAGTACGGTGCCGTCCGGTGGAGAAATCCTCGCCGAGCTGATCACGTAAGCAAGGTCAACTAGTACGGATGGTTATTTATTCACATGTCCCGATATCGTCGTAGTAGTCTGTCAATCACCGTACCTAAACGTAGTATATATAAATAAAAACTTAGAAAATAGTTAGAAAATTATAGAAAATCCGTACTAGTTGAACTTGCGGACCGTGTTCAGCTTGGCAAGCATGTTCTCTGTCGAGCGGTAACGGACATCAAGGAGGAGCTTTGATTCTACGAGGGAGAGCGACAACGGTCGTGGGAGACCGTGTTCCCTTCCTCATAGAATCGGAGCTCTTCCTTGACCAAGTACGGTGCTGTCCGGTGGAGAAATGCTCGCCGAGATAATCACGTAAGCAAGGTCAACTAGTACGGATGGTTATTTATTCACACGTCCCGATATCGTCGTAGTAGTCTGTTATGTGTGTACATTCCCATTCTTCTGTTAATTTGCGGAAATATCATATGAATTACTTACCTGCCGCAGTAAAAGACGAGAACACAATGACCATTAAAAATATCATTGTTTAGAGATCTAGATAATTTTATAGTTTGTTAATTTTATTTGTTTATAAAAGAAGAAATTTATAGTGTATTAAAAAATGAGTATAGAGAGTAGATGGCAACTGCTTCCGGGTCCTCGGCCTCTCATGGGTTTCCAAAGCGACTTAGGCCGGGCCTTCCTCTCATTCCATGCGGCAAGTGTCGTGATGAGACGAAGATTGTGATGGAGTACCGAGTGAAGAAGGAGGGTCCCAACAAGGATCGTATCTTCTACAAGTGTCCGGATCGCAATGTGAGTTATTTTATCGTATTTAATGATTATGGTTAGTTTATACCTATTTTCATGATGGTTGTGATTAAAGTTCTAATTTTTTGTTTTAATTTCAGTGGGATGGCAGTGGACGATGTTCAGGCTTCTACTGGGAGTAAGAGTATGTTGAACTCGTGCAAAAATATCTTGCACAACAGACAGATACGGCGGCTAATGAGGCAGTGATCCAGCCGAAGAAGCCCAAAGATGTTGCACAATCGGGGGATCTGTCTGTTTTAGTTGAGATTGGTCGCGAAATCCTTGTGCTCCTGAAATGTATTTTAGCTTTAGTTCTTTTAGTGGTAGTTGGGATTGTCTACATTGTAGCGATGCTTTCATAAATTTGTATCTTTTGTGGTGGCACGCATGTTGTATAAATAATTAATTATGATCTAGGTTTTAATATGATATTTATGTCATGTAATGCAGATGAGCCGTCATTGGATGTATAATACTGATCGCCGCTCACAAGAGTTCATTGACGGCGTGCATTCTTTATTACGTGCGGCCGAGACAAACAAACGCGACGGTTTCATGTGCTGCCCATGTGCCATATGTAAGAATACGGTGGAATATCCTTGCTCAAGGACTCTTCATTCACACTTGTTCAAGTCGGGTTTCATGCCAAACTATATTTGTTGGACAAAGCACGGAGAAACCGGTGTTGTAATGGAAGAAGATGAAGAAGAACAATGGGACGACAATGATATTATTCCTGATGGTGCGTGCTTCAATGATACTGCAATGGGAGAAGCTGAAGAAGAGGTAGCCGCAGAAGATGAGCCGGCTGATGATCTTTGTCAGGTCATTCGTGATGCACAAAGAGAATGTGAAAGTGAAAAGGAGAAGATCAAGTTCGAGCGGATGCTAGAAGATCACAAGAAATTGTTGTACCCAACTTGTGATGCAGGGCAGAAAAAGTTGGGAACCACACTAGAATTGCTGCAATGGAAGGCAAGCTTAGCTTTCATGGGGCTGTCTTCTTCCGTAACCTCTGCTCGGTGAGAGCTGCTGCTCATCTCATGGAGAACTGAGCCAGCAAGCTCTTGACAAATTCATCATGGTTGAAGGGATGCTTCAGCTTCACCCAGGCACGGATATTGAATTTTTCACAGGTTCTTGGGTCACGATAGACCCTCCTAAAGACGGAGGCCGTCCCAGGAGGATCACCACCACTTCCTTCTCCTATATTGCTTCCCCAAATGGAGATAACCTGGAGGTCATGGTCATCATCATTTTTAGGGACGACCAACTCTTGGAGGCTATACCGCTGGCTGTCGCTGTGCCACATCCCAGTGGCCTCCCACGCATGGCGTTGGATGTCGAACGCCGCCGACGATAGGTAGGTGGTTGCATCCGGCGGCTGCTCGATCTGCAGGAGGCATGACAATAGTGACTGCAGGCAGCCGCTGCTTATTGTTGTTGGAGCCGTGGAGAATGAGGTTGTTGTAGTAGCGAATGTTTCTCTGGCTCACTTCCTCCACCCTGGCCTTGAGCTGCTTGATGTCGGCCACCGCCACGTTCATGGGCAGCGGTGGCGCACAGCAGTTCACCCAGGGTGGAGGACGTGAGCCAGAGAAACATTCGCTACTCGGTCATTCTTGTTGTTGTTGTTGGCAGCACGGGGAAAGGACTACTGCATCATCTCGAACTCGCTGGAGATGAACACCAGGTCGCTCCGTACCTTCTCCCTCAGCTTCTTCTCCTCCACCGTAGCGTCCCTGGCCTCCACCGCCGTCTTGGTCAAACCAGGAGCGAACGACGACATGGTTGTGCTGCGTTGCTGGATCTCTCGATCGCTTCCACTCTCCGGGCGGCCCAGTCGATCGTGTTTTGTGGTGGTGATGGCTAATACTAATGCTCTGCAAGACTGCAATGGACTCTGCACCTGGCTGGACATGGGGTTATAGATGGGATCGATTCATGTGAATGAGATTGCCCAGCAGCTGAAGAATAGAAAACTAAACTAAAAAAATTGTTAATACAGTACTAACCACGCAGGCTTTTCGCAAATCTCGAAAAGAAATCAACACACCCAGCAGTATAATCCAAAAATTTGAATGTGCCAGCTCAATTCAACGGATCCAGATCTGCTAGCTATTAGAATAGCGAATTGAGCCATTGATAAACCCAAAACTTTTTGGATTGTTGCAAGTCCTCGAAAGAAAACAACGTGCAGGTCGTGGGCACTATTAAACGCCCTTTTGGCATAGCTCATAAACTTAATGAGATGTTGTGAACTATTTTTTTAAGCTAAACATTTATTTACAAAATAGCTTTATGGGTGAAGCTATTTTTCTTTTTCTCTCACAAAGACATGATTGAGGATGAAACTAAAAAAAAAGTAGTTTATCCTAGCTCTCTCCCTCATTTCTCTCCCTCATCTATGCATGAAGCTTCGGTGAAGCTGTTTTGCTAAATAAATTTTCTAAAATAGCTCAGTTTCACCTAAAAAGTTGCTCATAAAACTATTTAAAAAAACAGCATTGCTAGCTGAGCCGTGCCAAGCGGAGTTATCGACAACACCACGCATGTGGAGTTATTGCACTAGATTGACCAGAACGACCGATTGGATTCTTCAGTTCACACAACGCATGTGAAGCGTCTCCCATCGGGTTCAGGAAACAAAAACAAAAAATAATACTAGTAGTACTGTTGATGCAGCGGGTACTCGACTCAAGTCCTGTGTGAATACTCGTATTACTGTAAAAAAAAGTTCTGCGTGAACGTACCGTTGCATCTCCCAAAGTCATCTCTCCAGTACAGGGGTATCGCTGATAGATGGGTTCTACTAGTACTACTAGAGAACAGGGTACTAGTAGTAGAACTAGAGAGCAGGTGTGCGTCTTTCATGACAATAAATGTACTTTAAATGCAACATTATTGTCATGTTCGTTTGACTGATAAGCCATGACTAAAAGTACTGTTGACTGATTTGTTATAAGAGAAAAATATTGTTCGTTGGCTGAAAAATACGGCTTGTAAGCCGAGCAAACAGGAGGTATATTCATACGAAATTAATTTAATTTTAAGCATTCTATATTCAATAAAACAATAATAATAACACTCACATATATAATTTTTTAATATGAATAATTCAATATCTTCAGTGTCACGGTGAATGCTGAAACATTATAAGAACGAAGAGGTTACTAGAATATTCTTCAGATAAAAACAAAAAAAATAAAAGATACAATAAAATTATATTTTCAAGTTATCGTATGGATAAAAACAACTATAGCAACTAGATCAAAAACTGAAAGCTAAAATATAGATTCATGATATCACATAAATATATACAACAAGCGCATATATAGCTTAACTTTATATTTCAACTAAATACATATATCTCGTACTAGCAAAAAAAATGATTCACTCTAGAAATCCTAAGAGCACGATCAGTGTGAAAATCGATTTTACTCTACCGAAATATTTTTGTGTTAGAGCGTTCCATGCACTAAGGCTGTCCGCACCGGACAGCGCTAAAGCTGCCGGTATGCTACCGGTAGCGTGCGCGCTGTGCACACCGCGCGCCTGTAAACGGCCCAGGAGCGTACCGGCTGCACAGCAGACCGCCACAGACTGCGCGCGAGAGAGCAGCCCGCAAAACACTGTAGCGCCACTGTAGCAATAAGAGAGAGAGTTGTGGAGAGAGAGAAAGAGGGAGGGAGATGAATAAAATATGGAGTAGTTGATATAGAGAATGGGATAAAGATAACACGGATACGAAAGAAATAAGTATAGAGTAGAGAATCTCGATGACTAGGCTTTTTTAGAGATGGAAATAGAGGTCGACGAGTGCGGATAGCCTAGGTGAGCATTGGTTTGTGGGGGCCTGCTACTCTTGTTTCCTCTTCACGTGTCAGCTCTAGATAGGCTATGAATGTATCGCGCTGCTGCTCTAGTATATTATCTTCTTGGGAGGGATTTTTTATGCAGCTTGGTTCAACTCTTCTGTAGCATCCCAATTCAAATCTGGCACTAATGGTTCAGTGGTTGCGGTGTGCTCGATTCGACTTTTCACTCCTACGGTTCGATTCTCGAATTGCTCTAACTACAGATTTCCAATAGAGCCACCGTGTTACCTACTAATATTTAGATTTTTTTATTAGTTAAAGTGATTCACCTACTATGGAACATTTCAGAATGGAAAATGTGCAAGTTTTATCTTGATATCGATCTTTCCTAGTTTATTAATTTTGTCTAATGATTAATTAAGAGTAAGAGGATTCACCAGGTCATTGATACGGATAATATCCAAATACCAAATACGCTCTGTGATCCATGGAAAGAAAAGTGAATTGTTTTGGTTTTGGTGAACATCAAAGAAAAAATTTGCTCTTCTTCCGTAAAAAATTCTTCTAAAAATACCGAACACAATCGTTGCATAAAAGTTCGTACAGAAATTCGAATCATTTTCTCGAGCCGTATGAGGAGAAAACCTCCTATACGTTTCTAGGGGGTTGTTTATCTACATCTATCCCAATAAGCTATCTATCGAATTGTTGCAATTGATGTTCGATCTCGAAGAGAAGGAAGAGATCTTCGAAAAGTAGGTTTTTAGCATCTCCAAGAGTTCCCCATATTTTGTTCCCCAAACCAGGTGTTTGCCAACTCCCAAAGTAAGTATGGGGAGGAAAAAAGAGACCATCTTCAAGAGTACCCCATATTTGACTTCCAAACTATCAAAATTGTGGCCCCACACTCTTTTTCTGTCGGCCCTCAACACAAGCTAGCAGTAGACGAAGGAACACGGTACCATGCAACACAGGCCTTGAGATTAATTCCAAACCAAATAATACTTGATAGATTAATTCCAAACCAAATAACACAGGTCACGAGAATTTATGCAGAAAGATCCACGGCAGAGCATCGTCCAGCGCCTGGCGGCCATGATCACGTACCGTCGCGTGCGCGCCCCTGTTCGCGCAAGCACGAGGCCGGCAAGGCCTTCACCGTCGCCATCGTGAACGACGCGAGCGCTCCAGACCGCAGTTCGACCTGCTCTTCGTGTAGCCCAACACCCTGTAGGCCGCCATGAAGGCCACCATGATGCCGACGTTGCGTCAACTGCACTCTTCCATGGGCCCCTCGCGCCGCAGAGCACCTCGTCCCCAGTCGCCACGCACTCACCCAGCTCCATATCACCAGTAGGAAGAGCAGCGTCTCGCGCACGGGGAAAGGCCAACGAGGATCTCGAGCAGGGTCGACTTGCCGGCAGCGTAGATCCGATCCCCTGACGGAACCTCAGTGATGGGGCGAAGGAAACTTATGCGGGAAGTAGTCGCGGGAGGGAGGAGATGCCGTGGGGAAGTTCGGATGAGCGAGACTACCATGCACGCATTTTTACGCACAGAGGAGGAAGATTTGCGAAGTGCCCAAAGATAGGGAAGCGATATGGGGTACTCTTGGATATGAGTTTTTCTCTTTTTTCAAAAAACATGGAGGGGGAAGGAATATGGAGAACTCTTGGAGATGCCCTTAGGCCAGCTTTAATGGGGGTTTCATAGGGGTTTCATTCTCGTTAAATGACATGACACATCAGCAAATCTGCTCATGTGGCAGGGTATTTATGAGGAGAGAGGAAAAGAGTTTCACGGTTACCCAGGTGATGAAACCTGATGAAACCCGCGTTGAGGGTGATTTGTTTCAATGTCCGGCACTCATGCGGATCCGCTGCATCACGCGTCTTCTCCTTTCCTTTCTCACTACTACAAAAACAATTTTTAGCAACGTGGGCTTTTTTCTGTAGGGGCGGCTCCACTACCAATCGCCCCTACGGTGGGTGAGCTCAGGCCCTGTGATTCCAATCACCCCTACAAATCTAACAGTAGGGGCGTCTGGTGATACGAGCGCCCCCTACAAATGGGTAGATTTGTAGGGGCGGCTTACTCACCAGCCGCCCCTACTATTCGATTTGTAGGGGCGGCTCAATCATCAGCCGCCCCTACAAATGTCCGTTGTATAAATGGCTGCAGCCCCCTTCTTCCTCCTCGGGTCACTCACTCCAACCCGTGAAAAAAGGTAGGGAGGCCTTGGGCACCTCCCAAAAATTGCTCTACTAAGGGGGAAGGTTTTGGTCCCAAATCCGTTGGTGGAGAGGTTGTAGAAGGTAAGAAAATGCTATTCCACACTTTTTTGAAGTTTTAATGGTTGGTTAGTAAGTAATTAGAGTTTTGCTTTTCTCTCTCTTCTATGATGCTTGAGCTACTTATGAAGCAAATTAGACCCAAGTTTTGAATGTACTAGGGTAAATTAGGTAGGGGAACAAGATCATACCCTTATTTGATCCATGTTTCTTGATTTTAGTGAATAATTAGTTAGTTTTATGGATATTTCATGCGCATGTAGATCTAGATCTAGATCTAGGGTTTGGTTTTTTTATTAATTTCATTTTTGTAAATTTATGTTTGATGAAATTGGACTAGGGTTTGTATGAAAGATATTGGGTAAAATATTAATTGTTGCTAATTATTGTCTTTGAAATTGTTTATTGTAATCAACAAATATGTATTTTAATTATTTATGGATAAGTAGGCCATTAATTAATTTTCCTCTACCATGGTATGTTTGTATGCTTCATGTAATTATATTTGATTTATATTCATATATATCTGAAGTATATACAATTATTCTCAAGTAATCATTAATTTGATTCATTTATATATATATATATATATGAATAAGTAGTCCTTTAATATTTGTTTTGTTGTTGTTGTAAAAGATGGAGTACAAGAACTCTTGGATGTATGGTTCGTTAAGGTTCAAGGCAAGTTTCTGTGAAGAGGTGGATAAATTTATTGAAGCCGTAGAGAAGCATGCAACGACGTTGATAAAGAATAAGGATATAATTATTTGTCCATGTAAAGATTGCAAGAACCATATGGCATGGACAGATGTGACTATCATCAGATCATATTTGATTATGCGAGGATTTGTTGAGGACTACACAGTGTGGATTTATCATGGTGAAACGGTTATTGTTAACGATGATGATGAGGAGGAATACGATGATAAAACCCTAGAATCTCTATCCCAATATTCAGCAGAGCTTGATGCACGAATGGATCCCGAGTTTGGCAATGAACAAGGTGGTGATGCTGGTGGTTGGGATGGTAACGACAAAGGTGGTGCCAATAATGATGGTGGAGCACGTGTCAGGGATGAAGATGATTTGGAGGACATGATTCAAGCCCTTGGACTAGAGATTTTACTAAAGAGCCCGAAAGGTCTAGAAAATTTGGAAAGGGTGACAAAAGCATCGAAGGAGACTGTGTATGGTGTTGAAAAGGGCTGTATAATGTTGAAAAGGGCTGTCCGACATATTGGACATTGCTATGTTTTGTGCTTGAGCTACTCATCCAGAAGGCTAAGTATGGTTGGTCAGACTATAGTTTCAATGATCTATTGCGTCTCCTGTCACGGGTGTTGCCACAACCAAACTCAGTTTCCGCCAACACATACCAAGCGAAGGTCATAAGTCCATTGACAATGGGGGTTGAAAAAATCCATGCATGCCCCAACCACTGTATACTTTTTCGTGGCGAAACGTTCAAGTCACTAGAAAAATGTCCCTAGTGTGGGGCCAGCCGGTACAAGAACAATGACCTTTATGGTGGGGACATAGCCTCCATGGGGAAAAAGAGGAATAAGAACGGTATAAAAAAGGTGGTGCAAGAATCTCAACCCCCAGAGGACACTCCATTAGGCAACGATGCAAAGCAGAAAAGAATTCCTACCTTGGTAATGTGGTACCTGTCAGTGAACGACCGCTTGAGACGTATCTTCCTAAACCCTAAAGAAGCTGCACTCATGACATGGTGGGATGATGAGCGTAAGGTGGATGATGATACGATTGCACACCCGGCTGATTGTAGTCAGTGGCAAAGGATCGATGAGAAGCACAAAGAATTCAGCGATGACCTTAGGAATGTATGGTTTGGCTTGAGCACCGATGGAATGAATCCCTTCAATGAGAGGATGAGCGACCACATCACTTAGCCAGTGATCTTGATCATGTACAACATCCCAACGTGGTTGTGTCAGAAGAGAAAGTACCTTCTTCTCACTATTCTTATTTCTGACCCTAAACAACCAGACATTGATATAGATGTGTTCCTTGAGACTGTGATGCAAGAAATGGAGAGGCTATGGAGGCATGGGGAGCCGATGTACGATGCGTTCCAAAAGGAGGACTTCATATGTAGAGCAATAATATTTGTTACGACCAATGATTACCCCGTGCTGTTTGCTTTGTTTAGACAGATCAAAGGGAAGACAACATGCTTGGTTTGCTTGGATGGTACTACATGGGTGTTCCTGGATGCATCCAAGAAGATAGTTTACCTAAGGAACCGACGCTTTTGAAAGATAAGTCACAAGTATCGCATCAAATTGTTCTTTAGATTTTATGACAACACCCTGGAGATTGAACCCCCTCTGGAGAGACATCATAACGGAGAACACGTGTACAAAATGGTGAAAAACATACGCGTCATCTATAGAAAGAAGAATCCGGATGGGACGAATAGAGATAGAAGCACACCTCCTGTCGAAGGCGTACCTTTCAAGAAACAATCGATCTTCTTTCAGTATCTGCCTTATTGGACAGACTTGGAGATCCCCCATGCCATTGATGCTATGCACGTGCAGAAGAATATCTTTGAGAGTCTCATTGCTACCTTGATGGACATAGGCAAGTCAAAGGATGGTCTAAAATCACAGAAAGACATGGTGCAGCTAAACGTGATGCCACAGCTTCACCTGGTACCTGAGGCTAATGGAAAATACCTTCTGCCCACGGCATGCTTCAACCTAACACCAGAAGAGAAGAGAGCTATATGCACTTTCCTGAGGGGGGTTAAAGTCCTGACTGGGTTTTCAGCGAATGTGAAGAAGCTAGTGTCGATGAAGGACTTGTCAATAACACACTACAAGGCTCACGATTGTCATGTGATGCTGATAGTGTTTCTACCTATTGCAATCAGGGCTATAAAGATAGAGTTCTTGAAAATGGCCACCACCCGCATGTGCTACTTCTTTTCGAAGATCTCATAGAAGACGATTGGCAAGCAAGAGCTGAGTGACCTACATGAATTTGTGGTGGAGACACAAAACCAACTAGAGATATGTTTACCTCCTGCTTTTTTTTATATAATACCATATCTCATGATTCACATGGTTCATTAGATACAGGCGATGGGCCCTTGCTACTTGCATGAAATGTGGTCCTACGAGTGGTTCATGTCGGTTCTAAGCTGATACGTGCATAATCAAGCATACCCAGATGGCTCCATGATAGAGGGTTATGGTACTGAAGAAATCATTGAGTGCTGTCAAGAGTACCTTAAAGTACAGAAAGGGATTGGTAAAACCCGATTCTCGTCACAAGGGTAGGTTGGCTGGGAAGGGCACCAGTGGTAGAAAAATGTTCATCGACCATGATTACAAAGAGGTGAGTCGGGCGCATTACAGTGTCTTGCAGAGTACACAACTGATGCAACCGTACATTGATGAACACTTGGCTATCATTATGGCAGAGATAAATAGTTGTTCAGATAATTGTGTCATGAAACAGCACAAGCAACGACTAACTACATGGTTGAATGACCAAAACATATCGCCTAGAGAAACCATAGACTCTATTACCATCAGTAGGTTGACAGAGGGGCCATCGAGATAAGTGACATCTTGGAAAGCTTATGACATCAATGGGTACACGTACTATGCCCACACAAAGGATAGTAAATATGTGAACCAAAACAGCGGCGTTCGAATAGAAACTCTCGATGGAGTAGGGCAAAAGATCCAATACTTTGGCATCATTGAAGAGATATGTGAACTTGACTATGGAAGGGATATAATGGTGGCCCTGTTTCGATGCCGCTGGATCAAACAACACCAACTGAATGAGATCGGATTGAGAGTCCTGGACCTCGAGAATCTAGGCTACCAAGTTGACCCTTGGGTGCTCGCTTCACGTGTCGCACAAGTTTTCTATATGCCTGACCCACAAAGTAACCTCCCCCAAAGAAGAAGACAAAGCACGTGGTTGCCTTTGGAAAACAGCACATTATCGAAGTTGATGGTGTGGATGATGTTGAAGCTTACAATAACTATGATGAGATGCCGCTATTCACAAACTTTCTTAAGAAGATCAGTGTTGTAGAAAAGAACCTGCCCAAAGACATATTGCCATGGAAACGAAAAGGTGTCAAGGGAAAAGTCATTACAGCGGGCTAGCTAGTTGTTGAACGTGGAGTGTTTGTATAAGTGTGTGTGTTTATAAGACTTCATTTATGCATGCGTGTGAGACAATATATTTATGTATGTGTGTGAGACTATATATTTATGTATGTGTGTGAGACTATATTTATGCATGTGTGTGAGACTACCCTTTGCAATATCTAGATAAATCTATTTCAACATCCACTCTATTACTACTAAAACTTTATGAAATCACTTAACACTTTATGAAATGAAGAAATGACTAAAATAAAAGTTGGAGATCTTGACGAGTTATCCAACTTTTATATTCATCACCTTTATAGCTAAAATCATTTAGTGGTTGAAAATAAGGTTTGAAGTTGTCATTTTTTGAAATTCAAAATTTGAATTATCCAAAATTAGTGACAAAGATAGATGACTAGACTAAAATGATAGAGCATGATTTTAGAAAATTTTAGGAAAAAAACCCATCACATTTGGAGTTAGTATGAGGGAGAAAAACTAGTTATAAGTTTCAGCCATAAATTAAAAAGAGAAATCGCACTTGTTCATCATTGATCATCATGAACAGTTGTTATTTTTCTTTTTAATCTCTGGGTAAAATTTGTAACTAGTCTTTCTCCCTCATACTAACTCTAAATGTGATGATTTTTCCCTAAAATTTTCTAAAATCATGCCCTATCACATTACTGTGTTGATTTGGTCATTCTTTTCGTTTGACAAAGTTTGAGCAATTTAAATTTTCAAATTTTAAAAAATGACAAGTTCTAACAAGATTTTGAAACAACAAATGATTTCAGCTGAAAAAGTGATGAATACCAAAGTTGTATAACTCATCAATAAGATCTAAAACTTTTATTTTGGTTATTTTCTTCATCTGACAAAGTGATAGTAAACATTGTTCACAAATCAATATGTTTCTCGTATAGTTTATAAAACTATGAGTGACATGTGGATTTTTGAGTAATGTTTACTAACACTTTGTTAAATGAAGAAATGATCAAAATAAAAGTTGTAGATAGTGATAAGTTCAACAACTTTTATGTTCATGACTTTTCTAGTTGAAATCATTTAAGGTTTCAAAATCTTGTTTGAAGTTGCCATTTAATAAAATTCAAAATTTAAACTATTCAAATTTAGTCAAATGAAAATATAATCAAAATAAAAGTTGTAGATAGTAATGTGTTCAACAACTTTTATATTCATGACTTTCTTATTTGAATTCATTTAAGATTTGAAAATCTTGTTTGAAGTTGCCATTTATCGAAATTCAAAATTTGAACTTTTCAAATTTTGTCAAATGAAAATATGACCAAAATATAAGTTGTACATCTTGATGAGTTCTACAACTTTGATATTTACAAAATTTTCATTTGAGGTCATTTAGTGTCCTAAAATTCTATTAGTTGTTTTGAAATTCAAATTTTAAAATATTATTTTTGCAAACAAGAAAATATAAAATTATATATATATATATATAATAAAATTGTTTATATATACATATATTTATATATATAGAATAATAAAAAACTAATATATAAATTTACATTGTGGTCTTTATATATGAATGAATTACAGAATTAGTAATTAAAATAAATTGAAAAATATTTATAGGGGCGGCTAACTCAGGAACCGCCCCTAAAATTTGATTTGTAGGGGCGGCTAAATCAGGAGCCGCCCCTACAAATGACTTCAAGTACATAAGCCAGAGCCCGTGGGAGGCCGAAAATATTCTAAGCCAGGACGCGATTCTTCCATTTAGACGCCGTTAGGCTGCCAAACCGGCCCGCCGCCGCCACCATGCGCGCTTCCTCTCACCTCCACCGGCCCCTGCGCACCAGGCCGTGCGCTCTGGCAGTCCTCCTCCAAGCTTCCTTGGATCCATCTTCCTTGGCTCTGTTCGCCACTGGGACCCGCTGCGGAACCCTAGCCGTGGGCGACGCCGTTCCCCCCGGTGGCTAGAGTTTTAGCGGTCGTGCGCTCCGGTGTTCGCCCTCAATGTCACTTCATCGTTGCGCAAGCTGGCATGACATCTCCGCCATCGCTGTGCTTGTCGTCTCGCTATGCCTCACCGAGCAGGGTTTGGGGTCACCGGGGGGCGGCACCGACGATGGCTACCTAGAGTTCAACGACGACGTGGATTGTCCCTCTCCGCTCTTCCTCTTGCCTGGCCGGATCTCCTCCCATTCCTCCTCTCACTGGCAAGAACCCACTGCCAGCGGCAAGGAAGGCACCGAGGCTGCCTGCCCGCCCAAGCCCATAAGGTAGGTAATATACTTCTCTTTTTGCATCCAATGCATGAGGTTTCTTGTTGGTTATTTGTTTTCTCTCGTGATTGTTCTTGCTATATACTTAGTTTCTGAATTTTTTTATGCCTCTTCATCTTCTTGATTAAAGAGGCAATGCTATTGGAATGAATATTTTTATGCCTCTCGCGATTGTTCTTGCTGCTCAGTAATTGAGTTATGCTTGGATAAATGGATACAATGTTCACTCCAGGGAACACCATCTAAATATTTGTGAATGTCATTAATATCAGTAATATATAGAGAAGACTTGTTGAAATAACTACATTTATCTGTACAAATCTTGCCTATTGGTTCATGCCCCCATGGAGCAAAATAATTATTTAGTAATTACAACATTATTGGATAATGGCCGGCCTGCAAGCATTCTATTTTAGCCGAGTGAATCAACACGTGAATGGTTTGTTCACTTTAGGATTGCCGCCAGCCGAGCATACAATGCTAGATTTTGTTGGCATACCAATTTTTTTCTGAATGGTAGCCTTAGCAGCAAGTATGGTTTACTCTCAAGCAAAATTAAATTCATCCACACAAAACTGATAATACAATTCAGTGGCATCTAAGCATGTTCTTATCCTATGGCGAAGATGGAGAACCTTCTAAGGACATGTTCGATGGTTAAGGATACTATTACCACAAATTCAGTAAAGCTATACTGAATTCCCTAGAGATGCCTAGTTGTAATTCAACACTCTTGACAACCAGCCGGCTAGCCAACTGAATTCCCTAGAGATGCCTGACAGTATACAATTGAATCATGCGGCTAATAACTTTTGTACAAAGCATATTAGCTGCCTTATGTCTTACCTCATACTGGAGCAACACAAAGAAAAAGGTCATCCACATGTAAATATGAACTTAGGAGCCAAGAGGTTAATATAACATAACATGCATAAGGAACAGATAAAAATACTCATATGAAACGTTGGTGCAACCCACAATATTTCTGCTCAAACATGCTTATATTGCAGCAGAAGGAATAGATAAAAAGTAAGATGCTTGACACAATAGCATAGGTAAGAGATTCAGACAAAAGAAATTCAGAACTGTCATTTTCTGTTAGTAGATGCAGGTGCATTAGCCTTGTCGAGTTACAGTGATCAATGGATAATGAAAATTTATATCTTTGTCAACCAAACTATATAGCTTAGAAATCAGGACTGTATTATATTTTTTTCTATTCCGGTAAATTTTTTGTGGCCATGATATTGCTGTTAGCATGCTGTGAGCCTGAATATTCTTTCTGAACCTAAATAATGTAGCTTCTATATATTTTTCTGAAAATTGATTATCGCTGTGCAAGCTATGATTTCTCTGAAAATGTCACTGTGCAAGCTATGACTTCACAGTGTAAACTAAATGTCAGTGTGATCTTGTTTGCTTCCCTGCATCTCAGACTTATTATTTTTTGCCATTTGTCTATAGTAATTCAGCCTTATGTATCCTTCTTTTTAGATAATGTCAGGTGCTGCAACATACACTCTCCTTTTCTATCTTGCTTTTCCCAATTAACCATCCAGTCCAAGGCCAAGTACCCTGTCGTGTTGGAGGTCAATGAAGTATAGAATTAGTAATTAAAATAAATTAGTAATATATAAATTTTCCATCTCTTCCAACCTTCTCAAATGCATTATCCAAATCCTACCTTAGGAGAAGCTACCACCCCAGCAGATTTGAACTATATGTGTTCTAGCTTTTAAAACTATATAACTCCATTATAGACCAAAGAAAACAGAAAGAAAATTCACACTCTGTACATATTCTTTTGGGCCAACTTCATAAGCTTGCCAACTAAAATTCACACCATGTACTGCTGCCTAGATGTGAACTCAATTTTATTATCTTTTATCTAAGTTAAGTGCTTGTTTAGTTTCCAAAATGCATAACTGGTGTTAGAAGTATCCAAAAGCTATGAACTCAATTTTATTAGCTTTCTCTTGATGAGTTCTATCTGAGAAAAATAAGTATCATGCTGTTCCACAAACTTTTATGTGCAGTTCTATTAATACTAGATAAAATGCTTGTCAGCTTGTCATTTTTATGTGCAATTCTATTAATCTGATGTGGGATACGATTATTTTAGGAGGAAACCTCCAAACTGATTCAGAGCCCTTTGTCGGTGATGTTTTTTATACTACTACTACTTGTAATGAGCACAAGCCCTTTGTCGGTGATGTTTTTTACTAATTTGAGAGCACCTCTAAAAAATTGCTTCTACTACTACTTCTAGTTCGGCAAATAAGTTGTCTTTTAATTTATTTTAGTTTGGGGTAGGACCTAGTAGTCCTGGGGCTAACTAAGAATTTTTTTTCTGGAACCTTCCTCCCTCCCTCTCGTTCATCTCTATCTTTCTTTCTTTCTCCTATCTGCTCATCAGATGAATAATATGACTTCAAAACTAAGGCAAAGGGCTTTCATGCAATGATGTCTTTGGTCTCCGTTTCGGATTCGATTGGTTTTGTGAAGATTTGGTTTAGGTCTTTGGTTTGAGAGTTTTTGGAATTGTTTGTAGTGTGAAATTCAGTACTGTTTTCAGTGCTTACTTGTGATTCTTAGTTCATTTATGACTCACAATAATTATAGAAAATAAAACTCGGTCCTTTACAATTTTGGTGGGTTACTGTTAAGCTTCTGGGACTGTACGGAGGAGGCATATGGTTGTCTTCATTCATGAACTCGAATGAACTAGAACAGTATGTTCCCTTGTGCGTTCACAGTGTTTGATGGCTTAAAACTATTTAGAGCTGCAGTAATGGATCTGTCAGATGTTTGCATAAGGAAATAGGATAGTTCAGAGCTGCACATGTCTTGTAGACTCAGTTTACTTTTGGAATGAGTGTCAACATGACAACATCTAATAATATGATATAGATTCCATTAAGATGATCATGTTGTCTTTATGCATGAGCTTAACTTTGTCAGACAGACCCCAATTTATGATTTTTAAATTATTATTATGCATGGACCTGGACTATGCATGAATACCTTATTTTCATGAAAGACTAAGGGTTTCATGAACCTTAGGGATGCCTTGCGGTAGCTACTTTGTTTTGTCCCAGATCACTCTATTTTAGTTCCTGTTGTCCCATTTAACCTGGTGCAAGTCTGATAAGTAGTGACACTGGTGGCATCACTATGCATGGTTCGGTTAGGCCCTTGGTTGCCTTAATTCTGACTAAGAACTATTTGAACTGGGTAAAGTTATATGTTAAGGGTAGAATTTGTTGTAATTTAGTTGCAACAGAATGCAATTCTGATTTTGCTTGTTGTGGAAATGTTGTATATCTTAGATTTTGCCTATTGTGGAACTAGACAAGTCTGATAAGTATTGTAGTTGAAAAGAGTTCTTTCTATTGCTCCATTCAATATAAAACAATTTTGATTTTTCTTGAGAAAATATACACTAGTTTTTGTACAACAGCAACATAGAATTAGAATTGGTTTGTCGTTTTTCATTGGTCTAGCTATTCACTCGTATACAGCTCTTGGTAATTTCAATCAATCGAGTATGATCTTTATTTCAATCTGCCAATGCTCTTGGTAATTTCAGTTTGCCTGATAGCTAACTTGTCTTTTTGTAACATTTGAGAATTCATTTTATTCAGTTTTGCCTGATAGCTTTAGTCAATTGTTCTCATAAAAAGAGGTTGTAGCTTATCTTCAGTTATCCATATTATTTTTTGTTGGATATATAGAATCAATAATGATTGTTTAATATACATATACCATGTGTTTAATATCAAGGCTAGTGATTAACTACTTGCAGCGCTTGATCAGTCCTTGCTACTTGATTGATTTAATAGTTATTATTATTTTGTTACTTCACTGCTCTATTGCTTCTAAAAATTCAGATTAAACCCATTTTCAGTGAGCTGCTCATTTCAGTCAATAGTTTATATAGTTTGCTTTGTTCTTCCCCAACAGATACATGTAGTTTGCTATGCCTAGCTACATTCTATGATTACTGGCTTGCTATTGTCCTAAACTACAATTCAATACTATTAACTATATATTTTTATATGGTTCAGATTTTCATCTGTCCAATGTGTAGCTTGGGGGCATAGGACCAGTGGGCTACTGCTATTTTTTGGCTATTTTTGCCATCAACTGCTGCTCTATATTTGCTAAGCAGCTGTTGCTTTTTTTTGCCAAATCTCCCCTCTCCTCTCCTCTTTTTTGTTTTGCCGATGATGAAATTGTTCAAGTCCATACATTATATGGAATATGAGCTGATGATCAAGAACTTGTGAGGAACTTGGTATCATTACCAGCCGCCCCTACATTACCTTCTCCTCTCTTCTCTGTTATGATGCCTTGATGCTCCAAGTTCATGATCAAATGATGATTGACATGTTTCTGAGGCCTCTACTACTGCTACTACTTGTTTTTTATATATTGTTGTTTTATAGGACTACTTTAGTTTATAGACCTTTTTTATTTCTTATACCTTCTCGCGTACCTAAAGCACACTTTCTTGCATTTATTAGAATATAGCGTGAAATAATGTCGTGGACACCAGACAGTGTAGCCCGATGCCCCGGGCATGATGAGCAGCCAACCTATGCGGAGTAAGCACTAGATGACCAGCTTACTCAGGAGCAGTTCGATACTGAGTTAGAAAAGGATCTAGAAGTGATGCTTACTCAGGAGCAGTGTGATGAGGAGGAAGGAGGAGCAGAAGGAAGAGCAGGAGAGGCTACTGAAGGTGAAGAAGAAGAGGATGATGATGATGAGGACTCAGAAGAGGGATATGTATGTCCTAAGGATCCTTTCCCATGGAAAGCTAGAAGGAGGCCAATGGAGGAAGATTTAGACAAGAATTTTGATCCGAACGAGGGGGTAGGGATAAAGCCTTAGCTTGTAAATTTTGCTAAAGCTTTGGTTGTGTTACCTCTGCTAACACTTTGACCTATCGTATATACAGGTCCCTCTTAAAACTCAGAAAAGACGACGTCAATGTCCACGACATCTCACCGGACAAGACGGAGTAGAGGAAAGGAGAGTAGAGGCAACAACCACAGAGACGAACATTGAGGCCTCTGCTCCACAACCTCAAGACACAACCACGAACACGACTACCAAGCCAAAGAGGAAACGAGGGGATAGAAAAGCAAACCAATATCTAGATAAGGTATGCTATGTGATAACAGAGGTCAGGCCAGCAGAGAAGATCCTTGAGCCGAAGGAATTCAGAGGACGATTCCATAATACGATCAGGGCCCTAGTAAGAGATAAATTGAACCTAGCAATCCCTAACTGGAAAGAGGTACCAGAGAAGAAAAAGGATGAACTATGGGATAAGCAGCTGAAGCTCAATTTTAGATTTTCGGAGGGTAAGCACGAACTGGTGAAAGAGGTACCAGAGAAGAAAAAGGATGAACTATGGGATAAGCAGCTGAAGCTCAATTTTAGATTTTCGGAGGGTAAGCACGAACTGGTGAAAAATGCTTTCAAGGTCATGGGAGAGTCATTCCGACATTGGAGGTCGGAGCTCAATAAGAAGTATATCCAAAAGGGGTTAACTCCCTTCAACGAATTTGGTAACATAACTCCTAGTCAATGGGAGGAGCTCGTGGCTCAGAAGACTTCACTGGAGGCATTGGAGCTCAGTGCCCGTAACACCGAGCTAGCGAAGAGGAACAAACACCACCATCATCTAGGCCCCAGTGGCTACTATGCTAAGGAAGAGTAGTTTAGGAAGATGGATGAAGAGGCCATAGCTTCTAGGAATATCGATGTGAAGAATTTGAAGGTACGCTCAAGGAATTGGATATATGCGAGGAGTACAGAATCATTCAGCGGTAATCTTAAGTTTAATAAGCCGGAGACCTAAGAGGCAGTATCAAGGATACTGAAATATGCTGAAGACATGGAGAAGGGCTCATTCAATCCATCCAAAGAGAGGGACGAGGTTAGCCTTGGCTTGGGAAACAACGAACACACAGGCTGCACTAAGGGGCTAGGGAAAAGAATGACCTGGAAGCACAGATTCGAAGAGGACAGGCACATGTACAAGAAACATGGCAGAGACCTGGAGACTAATCTTAAGCTTCAAGTGAAGGCTCTAGTTACAAAGGCACTGGAGGAGCAAGGACTGTCTACAGAGCCATGGACATTAATGGCACCATCGGGAGAACTGGCATTAGTTGGCATCCCTCCGAAAGTTCCTAGCAGCCAAGGTTCCACTATAGCCACCACCCCCATCGATCGCATATGAGGACCAACTAGTTGCACCTTGGTGTTTCTCAGCGGCTGGTAGAACATTGTGATGGAGGTGGCAACGGGTGTGGAACATCCTCCCGGTGGCTTATACCACAATAATAAGATACTGTCGGACTACACTAGTGTGGCGGGTATGACCCCGGATACCCACGACAGACCACATGTGTTGCGCCCCTAGGGGTGGCCTAGCCCACAAGATGATGCCTTGTGGGGCACAATTCTGCTCGGTGCCTCTCGCAAGACATAAGGAAGATATCTTGAAGATACTACGAGATCTGTTAGGATACGTATGATCCCATGATTCTTGTAATATGTTATTACTTTTCGGTTATCTCTCAGATCTAATCGACTTGTAACCCTGCCCCCTAGACTATATAAGGTGGGTAGGGACCCCCTCCAAAATCACGGCATATCATACGATAGCTAATACAAACCAACATACCATAGGAGTAGGGTATTACGTCATACTGATGGCCTGAACCTATCTAACTCGTGTGTCTCTGTTGCCTTCTTGTTCTTGATCTCGCACTCCTCTACCGATCAATCTACCTTCGTGGGATACCCCTCGGAGGACTACCGACGATATTCTGTCGACAGTTGGCGCCAGGTAGGGGTGTGCATGCTATTTCCTTGTTGAATAAGATGGTTTTTTCCATAGGCTCTTCGTCTCTCCCATAGCCCGACCAGATCTTCACGGTCGGATCCATCTCGTGGGTCATCAATGCTAACGGAGTCGAAGAGCTCCTCGAGCCGGTGTAGATCCTTTCTGCGCCGACCACCCCCGCACCTGCTGAAAGGTCCTAATGGCTAGAGGGGGGTGAATAGCCTAATAAAAATTTCTACAACAACACTTAACCAAATAGTTAGACAATTATGAGGCGAAGCAAGTGTTGCGCTAGCCTACTCAAAATGCAAGCCACCTATCACAATTCTAGTTTAGATAGTGTCAATTCACACAAGAGCTATGATACTACCCTATGTAAGTGTGCTCTCAAAGGCTAACTAAAGAGCCACACCAACCAAGCATGCAAGCTCTCACAACTAGCTACACTAAAGAGCTTGTCAACTAGTTTGCGGTAAAATAAAGAGAGTGATCAAGAAGGTTATACCACCATGTAGATGAAGAACCAATCAATCACAAAGATGAATAACAATGAAGACCAATCACCTCGGAATCAATGATGAACACAATGATTTTTACCGAGGTTCACTTGCTTGCCGGCAAGCTAGTCCTCATTGTGGCGATTCACTCACTTGGAGGTTCACGCGCTAATTGGCTTCACACGCCAAACCCTCAAAAGGGTGCCGCACAACCAACACAAGATGAGGATCACACAAGCCACGAGCAATTCACTAGAGTACCTTTTGGCGCTCCGCCGGGGAAAGGTCAAGGACCCCTCACAAACACCACGATCGGAGCCGGAGACAATCACCACCCTCCGCTCAACAATCCTCGCTGCTCCAAGCCGTCTAGGTGGCGGCAACCACCAAGAGTAACAAGCGAAATCCATAGCAAAACACGAACACCAAGTGCCTCTAGATGCAATCACTCAAGCAATGCACTTGGATCACTCCCAATCTCACTATGATGATGAATCAATGATGGAGATGAGTGGGAGGACTTTGGCTTAGCTCACAAGGTTGCTATGCCAATGAAAATGGACAAAGATATGAGCCATAGCCGGCCATGGGGCTTAAATAGAAGCCCCCCTCAAAATAGAGCCGTTGTACCCCTTCACTAGGCACACTACGCTCTGACCGGACGCTCTGGTCCAACTGACTGGACCCTAGACTCAGCGTCTGGTCCACAGATGGACGCCATGTGTCCCTGGCTTCAAACGCTGTTCGTTAGATTTTAACGGCTACAAACCTGATCGGATGTTCTGGCAAAACTGACCGGACGCTGGAGCCTCAGCGTCCGATCGAGTACAGTAAGGGTCTAAAACTGGTTTTCCTCGACCGGACGCGTCCGGTCCACCTCGACCGGACACAGCCCAGCGTCCGATGGTAAACCCTAGCCACTGTACCGTCAGTCAGCGCGACCGGACGTAGGCAGTCAGCGTCTGGTGCTTTTGGATCCAGCGTCCGGTCACTTGACCGATGCTGGCATCTCCTCCGTTTTCTTCACCCTTGCTCAAGTGTGCTAATCACCAAGTGTATCACCTTGTGCACATATGTTAGCATATTTTCACAAACATTTTCAAGGGTGTTAGCACTCCACTAGATCCTAAATGCATATGCAATGAGTTAGAGCATCTAGTGGCACTTTGATAACCGCATTCCAATACGAGTTTCACCCCTCTTGATAGTACGGCTATCAAACCTAAATGTGATCACACTCTCTAAGTGTCTTGATCACCAAAATAGAATAGCTCCTATGGATTATACCTTTGCCTTGAGCATTTTGTTTTTCTCTTTCTTCTTTTCAAGTTTAAGCCCTTGATCATTGCCATGTCATCACCATTGTCATGTTATGATCTTCATTGGCTTCTCCACTTGAAGTGTGCTACCTATCTCATGATCACTTGATAAACTAGGTTAGCACTTAGGGTTTCATCAATTCACCAAAACCAAACTAGAGCTTTCAATCTCCCCCTTTTTAGTAATTGATGACAACCCTTATACAAAGATATGAATTGAAATTCAATTGAATCCATGTTGCTTGCCCAAGCATATTTACCATGTGTAAAAAGATATGGACAAGTTTCATGAACCCCAAATGGTAGCAATTGCTCCCCCTACATATGTGCTATGAGTTTGGATTAAAGCTTGCACATATGCTTAGATAGGAAATATAGGAGTCAATGTCCACCAAATGATGCTAAGGTATAAAAGATGGACCTTTGAAGCATGATACCAATCGGAGTGCACCAATATATCATCCTTAGCACCATTGTTAGCTTAATACCACTTGGAAACATACTTTAGAAAGATACCACTTGTAAAGATTTACTTGGAAATGAAAGTTATCTAGTGATTTCATTTCATCATTCAATCTTACAACTAGCATATATCACACAAGCATGGATATTTTGAATTTTAGAGCTTGTGCCATGCAAGCAAACATATGAAATGCATATTCAAATGCATCATACAAGTTCATGAGCTTGCTCCCCCTACTTGTGTGCTCAAAATTTTAGTTGATCCCTTTCCTTTTTCATATCTCTCCTCCTATGTCATATGTCAAGAGATATCTCTCCCCCTATGTCATATGTCAAGAGATATCTATGTTTCTTTCCCTTTTTCACTATCTTTGTTTCTCTCCTTCTCTCCCCCACATCTTTGTTTCTCTCCTCCTTTGTCATCAATGACCACAAAGGTACTAAATGTAGATAGTATTAATTGTAGGGTCAAGATTATCAATGTCAATCAATGGGGTGTGGATCATTTTCCTAAATTTGGTCCAATCTAGATTATTTCCCAAAGATATTTAACTCGGTTTGATCCAAGGACAAGCTTCTTCACACCTCTAAATAAGGGTTATCTTGTACCATGTTGAGTTAAACACTTAGAGCTCATTTTCTAGATTAAACACTAGGTTTACAAGCCCATAAACATGTCATATGCTACCACTAGATCATGTCAAGCATAGAAGCAATAGTGATACCATATAAACATCAAATTCATTTGATTTTCATGAATGAGCCTAATAAAATAGAACCACTTGAAAGGTCCTAATAAGATTGAAAATATGACTAGATGCACTAAACATGTCCTTAGCAAGGATGTATACCATGCCAATCAACTTTTACCTTGGATTGCTTGAAGGAGAGGCATGTCATATGAGTGGGGTGTGCATCAACACATATTTGAGAAATCCAATATGTTCAACTCATTCCTTAGCTTGCAAAACCTTTTCTCATCCCATGGCTTGGTGAATATATCGGCAAGTTGATCTTCGGTGCCTACACTCTCAATGCAAATGTCCCCTTTTTGTTGGTGATCTCTTATGAAATGGTGGCGGACATCAATGTGCTTTGTTCTTGCATGTTGCACCGGATTGTTGGTTAGCTTGATTGCACTCTCATTGTCACATAGCAATGGCACTTTCTTGAACTTGATCTCAAAATCACTCAAAGTGGCCTTCATCCAAAGTATTTGTGCACAACTACCGGTGGATATGTATTCGGCTTCGGTAGTTGATAATGCAACACTATTTTGCTTCTTTGATGACCATGAGACAAGTGATCTTCCCAACAATTGACATGTGCCTGATGTGCTCTTTCTTTCAACCTTGCATCCCGCATAGTCTGAGTCGGAGTAACCAACTAGCTCAAACTTTGCTCCTTTGGGATACCACAAACCAACATTTGGTGTATGCTTCAAGTACCTCAATATTCTCTTTGTAGCCTTTAAATGACTTTCTCTTGGTGAGGCTTGAAATCTTGCACACATGCATACACTAAACATGACATCGGGCCTTGATACGGTCACATAGAGTAGGCTTCCAATCATGGACCGATACAACTTTTGATCCACCATATTTCCACTTGCATCACTATCCAAGTTGCCATTGGTTCCCATTGGTGTGCTAATGACTTTGCTATCAATCAAGCCAAACTTATTGATCATATCCTTGATGTACTTGCCTTGACTCACAAATGTACCATTCTTCAATTGCTTGATTTGAAGACCAAGGAAGTAACTCAACTCTCCAATCATGGACACCTCAAACTCATTAGCCATCATCTTTCCAAACTCATCACAAAATTCTTGATTTGTTGATCCAAATATGATGTCATCAACATAGATTTGCAATACAAATAGATCTTTTCCAATCTTCTTGATGAAAAGAGTGGTGTCAACCTTGCCCATTGTGAACCCTTTAGAGAGGCGGAAGTCCCTCAATCTCTCATACCATGCTCTAGGTGCTTGCTTCAAGCCATATAATGCCTTCTTCAACTTGTACACATGGTTGGGCTTCTTGTCATCTTCAAAACCGGGAGGTTGCTCAACATATACTTCTTCATTGATATAACCATTTAGAAATGCACTCTTAACATCCATTTGATAGAGCTTGATGTTGTGGGCACAAGCATAGGCTAGCAAGATACTAATTGCTTCCAATCTAGCAACCGGGGCATATGTTTCTCCAAAGTCAAGACCTTCAACTTGAGTATAGCCTTGTGCTACCAATCTTTCTTTGTTCCTTACTACTATCCCATCTTGATCTTGCTTGTTTCTAAAGACCCATTTGGTTCCAATCACATTGTGTCCCTTTGGTCTTTCCACCAACTCCCATACTTGATTTCTTGTGAAGTTGTTCAATTCTTCATGCATAGCATTTACCCAATCAACATCCTTCAATGCTTCATCTATCTTCTTTGGTTCAATGGATGATACAAATGAGAAGTGTTCACAAAATGATGCCAATCTTGATCTTGTTTGTACACCTCTTGAAATATCACCAATGATTGTGTCCAAATGATGATCTCTTGCAATACTTGTTGGTTGGAGCAATGGAACTTGATTGCTTGCACTTGCTAGATCATTGGGTTGAGATGATGTACTAGCCACTTGATCTTGATCAATGTCATGAGAGTCACTTGCACTAGCTTGATTTGTATCATTTTGCACATTTGAGTTAGAAAGCACTTGCACTTGATCATCTTCATCATCATTCACTTGCCTAGGCCTCAATTCACCAATATCCATGTTCTTCATGGCATTTGAAAGTTGAATGCCTCTAACATCTTCTAAGTTCTCATTCTCTACTTGTGAACCCTTGGTTTCATCAAATTCAACATCATGAACTTCCTCAAGAGTACCACTATCCAAATTCTAAACTCTATATGCTTTGCTTGTAGTGGAGTATCCAAGTAGGAATCCTTCATCACATTTCTTGTCAAACTTGCCCAATCTTGTGCCTTTCTTCAAGATATAGCATTTGCAACCAAAGACCCAAAAGTATGCAATGTTGGGCTTTCTACCATTCAAGAGCTCATATGGTGTCTTCTCTTTCAATCGGTGACAATAGAGGCGGTTGCTACAATAGCAAGCCGTGTTGATAGCTTCGGCCCAAAAAGATTGACTCACATTGTACTCACTAAGCATAGACCTTGCCATATCAATAAGTGTTCTGTTTTTCCTCTCAACAAGGCCATTTGATTGTGGAGTGTATTTGGCCGAGAATTGATGTCTAATTCCAAATTCATCACATAACTCATCAATTCTAGTATTCTTGAACTCACTACCATTGTCACTTCTAACTCTCTTGATGGTTGTTTCAAACTCATTGTGAATTCCTTTGACAAATGATTTGAATGTTGTAAACACATCACTTTTGTCCACTAGAAAGAATACCCATGTGTATCTAGTGTAGTCATCCACTATCACAAATCCATATTTATTTCCACCGATACTAGTGTATTGTGTTGGCCCAAACAAATCCATGTGCAATAACTCAAATGCTTTACTAGTACTCATCATGCTTTTCTTAGGATGGGTGTTTCCAACTTGTTTGCCGGCTTGACAAGAGCTACAAAGCTTATCCTTTTCAAACACAACATCTTTCAAGCCTTTAACTAAGTCATGCTTAATCAATCTATTCAATTGTTTCATTCCAACATGACCAAGCCTTCTATGCCATAACCAACTCATGCTAGACTTAGTGAACAAGCATGTAGATAATTTAGCTTCACTAGCATTGAAATCAACCAAGTATAGATTCTCATATCTAAAGCCTTTGAAGATCAAGTTAGAGCCATCTACACTTATGATCTCTACATCATCTATCCCAAATATGCATTTGAATCCAAGATCACACAATTGAGCCACGGATAGCAAATTGAAGTTCAAGCTCTCTACTAGCAATACATTGGATATGCCCAAGTCATTGGATATTGCAATCTTACCAAGCCCTTTAACCTTGCCTTTGTCATTGTCACCAAATGTGATACTATCATAGCCATCATTGCAATTGGTGTTGATTGAGTTGAACATTCTTACATCACCGGTCATGTGTTGAGTGCACCCACTATCAAGAACCCAATGCCTTCCTCCGGCTTTGTAATTGACCTACAAAAGAAGATCAATTCTTTTTAGGTACCCAAACTTGCTTGGGTCCTTGAAGGTTAGTAACCAAGCTCTTTGGCACCCAAATGGCTTTCTTCTTTGAGCCCATCCATGGTTTGCCAATGAACTTAGCCTTCACACCATTTGTACCCTTAACAAGCATATAGGAAGAATTAAGCTTAATGGAGGATACATTAGCATTTTTGCTTTTGTTAAAGCATTCATGCTCTCTATGATCAACTTGCTTGCAACTTGTGCAAAACCGACCATTGTTCTTCACAAAACTTGTCTTGTGAGGAGCAAAGGCCGCCTTGCCTTTCTTGGGGGTATAGCCCAATCCCTCTTTGTAGAGAGAAGCTCTTTGGCTACCTAAGGCCATAAGCAAGCGGTGCTCACCACCATAAGCCTTAGCCAAGGTGTGAGTGAGCTTAGTTACCTCCTTCTTGAGGTTCTCATTCTCAACCACTAGTGAGGTATCACAAGTGAGACCATCACTACTAGATGAGGTGAAAGTGGAAGTGCTACAAGAAGGGTTAGTAGGAGTAACAATGATAGGCATAGATAGTGATGTATCAATTAGATCATAAGTTAAACCTACATTGCAAGTTTCGACATGCTTCTTTTTATTTTGCTCATCAAGTAGAGAGGAATGAGCCTTTCAAGCTTTTTGTGAGCCTTGCAAAGCTTCTCATGGGCATCCTCTTGCCTCTCATGAGACGCATTGAGCTCATCAAATGCTTGCTTAAGGACTTTTAGTTCCTTACGCAAGCTTTTGCATTCCCTTCTTGAGATGTCAAAGTGTTCTCTAGCATCTTCTAGCATGTCAATTAATTCATCTTTAGTAGGTTCATCATCATTATCACTATCACTATCATGTTCATTCTCACTTCCATCATCACAAGTTTATACCTTAGTGGCCTTAGCCATGAAGCATGATAGAGAGTCGAAGAGAGAAGGCTTCTCATTGATTGCTATACTTGCAAGAACCTTCTTCTTGGTGGTCTTGTGATCATCACTATTATCATCATCATCACTTGAGGAAGCATCACTATCCCAAGTGACCACATATGATCCACCCTTCTTCTTCTTGAAGAATGTCTTGTCCTTCTTCTCCTTCATTTCTTTCTTGTCCTTCTTCTTGTTCTTCTTGTCATCATCATTGTCGCTATTATATGGGCATTGAGCAACAAGATGATCTTTGCTTCCACACTTGGAGCATCTTCTTGACTCATCTTTGTTTTTGGATGAAGATTTCTTTCTTCTTGCACGGTAGCCTTTCTTCACCATGAACTTGCTAAACCTCTTGACAAAGAGAGCCATCTTCTCATCATCACTATCATCCCATGAATCATCATCCTCACTTGATGTTTCTTGCTTTGCTTTGCCCTTGGATGATGTGGCCTTGAATGCCACACTCTTCTTCTTGTCTTCCTTCTTCTCATCTTTCTTCTCCCTCTTTTCTTCCTTTTCATCATCATCTCTATAGGCATCATCGGTCATGATATCTCCCAAGACTTGGTTTGGTGTCATGGTGTCCAAACCACTCCTTACTAGAATAGTGACCAATGTACCAAATCTTGAGGGTAGACACCTCAAGAACTTGTTTGAGAACTCCTTGTCCTCTATCTTTTCACCAAGTGCCTTGAGATCATTTACAATCACTTCCATCCGATGGAACATGTCTGGCACACTCTCATCTTCCTTCATCTTGAAACTAGCAAATTTATCCTTGAGAATGTATGCCTTTGCACCCTTGATTGCCTTGGTGCCCTCAAATGATTCTTCTAATTTCTTCCATGCCTCATGAGCTCTCTCAATGTTCTTGATTTGCTCAAATGTTCTCTCATCCAAAGCATCATGGATGGCACTAAGAGCAATGACATTGTTTGAGAGTAGTAATTCTTCGGCGGCGGTGGGAGCCTCTTCATTTCCTATCTCAATTTTAGTTTCTACCACCTTCCAAATCTTCCTATTGATTGACTTGATATATGTTGTCATCTTAGCCTTCCAATAAGGATAGTTGGAGCCATCGAATTGGGGTGGCTTCTTGGTGTTGTTGATTTGAACCATTTTAACACCGAAGGTTGTTAAGCCTCAAATAACGGTGGCCTCGGCTCTGATACCACTTGAAAGGTCCTAATGGCTAGAGGGGGGTGAATAGCCTAATAAAACTTTCTACAACAACACTTAACCAAATAGTTAGACAATTATAAGGCGAAGCAAGTGTTGTGCTAGCCTACTCAAAATGCAAGCCACCTATCACAATTCTAGTTTAGATAGTGTCAATTCACACAAGAGCTATGATACTACCCTATGTAAGTGTGCTCTCAAAGGCTAACTAAAGAGCCACACCAACCAAGCATGCAAGCTCTCACAACTAGCTACACTAAAGAGCTTGTCAACTAGTTTGCGGTAAAGTAAAGAGAGTGATCAAGAAGGTTATACCGCCATGTAGATGAAGAACCAATCAATCACAAAGATGAATAACAATGAAGACCAATCACCTCGGAATCAATGATGAACACAATGATTTTTACCGAGGTTCACTTGCTTGCCGGCAAGCTAGTCCTTGTTGTGGCGATTCACTCACTTGGAGGTTCACGCGCTAATTGGCTTCACACGCCAAACCCTCAAAAGGGTGCTGCACAACCAACACAAGATGAGGATCACACAAGCCACGAGCAATTCACTAGAGTATCTTTTGGCACTCCACCGAGGAAAGGTCAAGAACCCCTCACAAACACCACGATCAGAGCCAGAGACAATCACCACCCTCCGCTCAATGATCCTCGCTGCTCCAAGCCGTCTAGGTGGCGGCAACCACCAAGAGTAACAAGCGAAATCCGTAGCAAAACACGAACACCAAGTGCCTCTAGATGCAATCACTCAAGCAATGCACTTGGATCACTCCCAATCACACTATGATGATGAATCAATGATGGAGATGAGTGGGAGGACTTTGGCTTAGCTCACAAGGTTGCTATGTCAATGAAAATGGCCAAAGATATGAGCCATAGCCGGCCATGGGGCTTAAATAGAAGCCCCCTCGAAATAGAGCCGTTGTACCCCTTCACTAGGCACACTGCGCTCTGACCGGACGCTCCGGTCCAACTAACCAGACCCTGGACTCAGCGTCTGGTCCACAGATGGACGCCATGTGTCCCTGGCTTCAAACGCTGTTTGTCAGATTTTAACGGCTACGAACCTGACCGGACGCTCCGGCAAAACTGACCGGACGCTGGAGCCTCAGCATTCGGTCGAGTACAGTAAGGGTCTAAAACCAGTTTTCCTCGACCGGACGCGTCCGGTCCACCTCGACCGGACACAGCCCAGCATCCGGTGATAAACCCTAGCCACTGTACCGCCAATCAGCGCGACCGGACGCAGGCAGTCAGCGTTCGGTGCTTTTGGATCCAGCGTCCGGTCACTTGACCGACGCTGGCATCTCCTCCGTTTTCTTCACCCTTGCTCAAGTGTGCTAATCACCAAGTGTATCACCTTGTGCACATATGTTATCATATTTTCACAAACATTTTCAAGGGTGTTAGCACTCCACTAGATCCTAAATGCATATGCAATGAGTTAGAGCATCTAGTGGCACTTTGATAACCGCATTCCAATATGAGTTTCACCCCTCTTGATAGTACGGCTATCAAACCTAAATGTGATCACACTCTCTAAGTGTCTTGATCACCAAAACAGAATAGCTCCTATGGATTATACCTTTGCCTTGAGCATTTTGTTTTTCTCTTTCTTCTTTTCAAGTTTAAGCTCTTGATCATTGCCATGTCATCACTATTGTCATGTTATGATCTTCATTGGCTTCTCCACTTGAAGTGTGCTACCTATCTCATGATCACTTGATAAACTAGGTTAGCACTTAGGGTTTCATCAATTCACCAAAACCAAACTAGAGCTTTCACCTGCGACTATAGATCTGATCTTGGAACTACTTCCGAGGTCGTCTTCATCAACTACTCACCGCTTGCTTCCTTGTTACCACAGGAGGCACATCAACAATGATGATCTGATCGAGTCCATCGATTGGGTCGGCATGAAGCTCGCCGATTGCCTCTCTATCGCTGAGTCGGCTCTGGACACCCTCGTCCAATGCCGATCACCTTCCGATCTGGATCTTTCGGAAGCTGCTCGGCAAGCTTCGGGGGCCACAGCCCTGCCCTTTGGGCTTGCCAACACCGCCGCTACATACCAAGATGCCCTGAGGGGCAAATTCGCCGACCAGATCGCCGACCAGCCCCCGTCGACCGTCAACATGCTGCACACCAGCCGAGGTCCTAGAGCATCCCTCCAAACCATCCTGGAAGAAAATCTGGACTCCGAATCCCAGGGTTCCACGGAGACCCTCGCCGAGACTTTCACCGAGCAACCGCCTCTACAGCCTTTCTGGGGTGGCGCAATCTTCAATGTCAGCGTCGATAGCCCCCCTCACAACGTTAAAACCGATAAGGAATGCGCCGCTCATGAAAACAGGAACGTCAACCGCGTGCCAACGCTGTGATAACGAGCGTGCCCTTGCGATGGCTGAGGCTGCTCGTGACAACTAGTTCGACTCACATGGAAGGCCGCTCCATCGCAACCTCGATGAAGAGTTCCTCCGCGTTGACGGCCATGACGTCTTCAAGACTCCAAGCGCCAATCTGGCGGTGGTCGCCAACGAGCTCACCCGCCTCCCGCAAACGCCCGAGCTCGCCAAGGTCGCCGTTATGCTTAAAGCGGCACACTGTCAAGTTAATGAAATTCAAGAGGATCATAGACCTTCGTGCTCCACGAGCATGATTTGCCGGTCAGCTGTGCTTCGATCCAATCGCCGCCCCAGTCAAAGCCGGTTCACCGACCAGTCACTACCTCCCCAGGGGGAAGTCGGGGGCCACCGCGCCGAGCATCATCGCCAGCATGACCAAGAGGTCGAACAGGACGCTCGAGTGCACCTTAGTAACCTCTGGGATGCACGACGACGTATCGAGCAACATCGTTTCGGTCGCCACGAAGAAGAGGTACACCACCACTAGGAGTATGAGCAAGAGTACGGTAATCCGGACTCAGCTCTAGAGCCGATCGCTACCGCCAACGCTGCAGACAATGGAGCCGACAATCCTGAAGGCCCTCCGGCATTCACCAGGGTGCTCCGAACACTCCAGTGGCCACGTGGTTTTAAAATCATTGGGGTCGAGCCCTATGAAGGAAGGATGAACCCAACCCAGTGGCTGCAGGCTTACACCACTACCATTCGTGTCGCCGGAGGCGACACCAACGTCATGGCAAATTACCTCCCTGTCATGCTCACGCTAGCCGCCATGAGCTGGTTCACAAGCCTCGCCCCAGACTCCATCGGATCTTGGGAAGAGCTAAAAAAAGTTTTCACCGACAACTACATGGCTACATGTACGCGTCCGGGCACCAAGCATGATCTCAACCACATCACCCAAAAGCCGTCCGAGCTCCTCTGCAGCTATATCATATGCTTCTCTAAGATGAGGAATTCTATTCCCAACATCACGGAAGCTGAGGTCATCACTGCCTTTGTCTGAGGACTTCACCACCGTGAGCTCCGGTCGAAGTTCAACCGTAAGCCGCCTACAGGCATCAGCAAGATGATCACGACCGCCAACCAGTACGCCGACGCCGAGGAAGCGGAGGTGTGTTTCAACGAAGATACGGGCACAAATCGCCCGCCTCACCGCTACGATGACCGCTCTGATAACCGATGCCACAACGACCGCCGCTACGACGACCACGTTTTCCACTGGGTTTGTGGCCGTGATCGGCCAGAAGGGTTCAAGCTCGGTCAAAATCATCACCGCTGGCCAGACCACTTCGTTGCTACTATCAATGAGCCTCGCGCCAAGCGGAACTACGATGAGCAGTATAAGAAGATCCTCGACGGTCCTTGCCCTCTCCACAAGAACGCAAAACATAAGATGAAAGACTGCCTTGGCTTGGCCAAGGAGTTCTAGGACAAGAAGCTGGATGACGACGCCAACGGGAACAGAGGCCGCCGACCACCTGGGGGCAATAACAATGCCTTCTAGGATCATGACAAGGTGGTCGCCACCATCTTCGGAGGCCTTGCCTCTAATGAGAGCAGAAGAGAACGGAAGCTCACCGCCCGACGAGTGCTCGCCGTCGCTTTAAAGGAAACCACCGCCAACCCTAGCTACCGCCCATGGTCTGAGGTCCCCATCACCTTCAGCAGGGCCAACCAGTGGGCAGACATACCCTACACAGGGCATTTTCCCCTCGTCCTCGACGCAACTGTCCAGAAGGTACTCTTCAGAAAAGTCCTCGTCGACAGTGGGAGCGCTTTGAATCTAATCTTCACCGGGGCCCTAAGGGAGTTGGGTCTCGGGACAATAGATCTCACGCCCTCGGATTCCTCTTTCTGGGGCATGGTACCTGGCAGGGCATCCAGACCACTTGGAGAGATTACCCTACCAGTATAGTTCAGCACAGCAAGCAACTACTGTGTCGAGCATATCAACTTCTACATCGTCGACTTCGACACCGCCTACCATGCCATACTTGGTGGGCCGGCTCTGGCCAAGTTCATGGCCATACCGCACTATGCGTATCTGGTGTTAAAGATGCCTTTGCTTGTAGGAGTCCTGTCTCTACGCGCCAACCTCTCCATCGCCTACGCCTGCGAGACAGAGAGTCTTGCCCTCGCTGAAGCCACCGACCTCTCCATCCAGATGGCTAGCATGGTCACCGAAGCCAAGATGGCGCCCGCCGATGACATGGAGATCCCAGGGCTGGAGCTTCATCATGCTTCCGCCAAGTCCAAGGAAGTCAAGGAGGTCGGCCTCGGCCTCAACGACCCCTCCAAGACTGTGAAGATCGGGGCTCACCTTGACCCCAAATAGGAAAGCATGCTCGTCTCCTTCCTACGTGCCAACGCCGATGTGTTTGCTTGGAAACCTACAGACATGCCGGGGGTACTGAGGGAGAAGATCGAGCACTCCTTGAATGTCTCACCGACCGCCAAACCGATCAAGCAGAAACTCCGCCGATTCACGCCAGACAAGAAGGAGACTATTAGGGTAGAAATAAAATGGCTCTTAGCTGCCAGATTTATAAAAGAAGTGTATCATCCAGATTGGTTAGGTAATCCTGTTCTTGTTTGAAAAAAGAATAAAGAATGGAGAATGTGTGTTGATTATACTGATCTTAACAAACACTGCCCTAAAGACCCCTTCAGCCTACCTTGGATAGACGAGGTTGTAGACTCCACCGCCAGCTACGAACTGCTCTCCTTTCTTGACTGTTACTTCGGCTATCATCAGATCAACCTCAAGGAAGAAGACCAGATCAAGACATCGTTCATCACGCCTTTTGGTGCATACTGCTACACCACTATGTCCTTTGGACTCAAGAACGTTGGGGTGACCTATCAAAGGGTTATCCAGATGTGCCTCAACCAATAGATCAGCCACAACGTCGAAGCCTACATCGACAACGTGGTCGTCAAGACCAAAACCGCTGACAATCTTATCGCCGACCTTGAAGAAACTTTCTCCAACCTGAACAAATACCAATGGAAGCTAAACCCTTCAAAGTGCATCTTTGGAGTTCCATCCGGTATACTGCTGGGCTACATCGTCAGCGCTCGAGGCATCGAACCAAACCCTGACAAGGTCTCCACCATCACCAACATGAAACGGCCGACATGTGTCAAGGATATACAGAAGCTTACAAGCTGCATGGCTGTGTTAAGTCGCTTCATCTCGCGCCTTGGCGAAAAAGGGCTAACTTTCTTCAAGCTCCTCAAGGCCTCCGAGCGTTTTTCCTGGTCGGAGGAGGTAGACACAACTTTCGAGCAGCTTAAGTTGTTCTTAACAAAACCTCCGATCATGATAGCGCCACAACCAGATGAAACTCTGCTGATCTACATCACCGCCACTTCTCGTGTCGTCAGCACAGCTATAGTCGTTGAGCGCGATGAATCCAGGCATGTCTACAAGGTGCAATGTCTGGTATACTTCATCAGCGAGGTGCTTAGTGAGCCCAAAACTCGTTATCCTCAGGTACAGAAGTTGTTATACGTAATTCTGATTACGTTGCGAAAGCTCCGACACTACTTCGAGTATTACAAGATCGCCGTTGTTACTAAGTTCCCTCTGGGGGACATTCTCCGCAACAAAGAGGTCAATGGCTGCATCATTAAGTGGGCTATTGAGCTCAGCACTTACTCCATTGAATTCAGAAGCAGACCTACCATTAAGTCACAGGCGCTTGCTAATTTCATCGCTGAGTGGACCGAGATCCAAGAACCCATTGCCGCCACTTGCCCCGAGCACTGGGTGATGTATTTTGACGGTGCCCTTAACATCAGCGGTGCTGGCGCGGGCATTCTGTTCATTACGCCGACCAAAGATAAGCTCCGCTATGTCCTCCGGATACACTTTTTGGCCTCCAACAACGCCGTGGAATACGAAGCATGTCTCCATGGTCTACGAATAGCCGTCGAGCTTGGCGTCAAATGACTTATGGTGTACGGGGACTCCGCGCTGGTTATCAACCAGCTCAACAAAGAATGGTCCTGTTCCAGTGAGAAGATGGACGCATACTACGCCAAAATCAGGAAGCTTGAAGGGAAGTTCTACGGTATTGAGTACCACCACATTGTACGAGATCAAAATCAACTAGCCGACCAACTCTCAAAGATAGGTTTGTCTCACGCCACGGTTCCACCGGGGTCTTCGTGCAAGATCTCCTGGTGCCGTCCATTAAAGAAGAAAAGGAAGTTGAGGAGGTTCCCCCTGTCGAGCAGTCGGTACTTGTGGTGCCTTCGCCGATCGCCGATTGGAGGGAGCAGTTCATCAAGTACCTCACCAACTCTGAAGTACCCGCCGACAAGACCAACACCGAACGCATAATCCGCCGAAGTAAGCACTACGTGCTGGTAGACGGTAACTTGATGAGGAAGAGTGCCAAGGAAGGGGTATTGCAGAAGTGCATCACTCAAGATGAAGGAGTGAAGCTGCTTCACGAAATTCATTCTGGTTCTTGTGGCAATCACGCGGCCTCGAGAAACCTGGTTGGCAAAGCTTTCCGAGCTGGCTTCTACTGGCCCACGACCATCTCCGACGCAGAAGACCTCATCTGGCGCTATGAAGGATGCTAGTTTTTCGCCAAGCAAATACACGTACCGGCACAGTAACTGCAGACCATCCCAGCTTCTTGGCCTTTCGCATGCTGGGGACTGGACATGATTGGGCCTTTCAAGCCAGCGCCAGGAGGTTTTCGGTATGTATACGTCGCCATTGATAAGTTCTCCAAGTGGATCGAGTATAAACCGCTCGTTTTAGCTACTACAAAGAAAGCAGCCGACCTCTTTGAAGATATCATACACAGGTTCGGTCTCCCGAACAGCATCATCACCGACCTCGGAACCATGTTTACCGGCCATCATTTTTGGGACTTATGTGAAGACCGGTGCATCTCCGTTAAATACGTTTCTGTTGCTCATCCTAGAGCTAATGGCCAGGTCGAGCGGGCTAACGGTATGATCCTTGACGCCCTCAAAAAGAGGCTATATCAGAAAGAAGAAAAGCATCAGGGCAGATGGCTCAAAGAGCTACCAGCTGTGGTCTAGGGACTGCGCACTCAAGCTAGTCGCAGTACCGGTGTGTCTCCATATTTTTTGGTCTACGACTCAGAGGCCATACTACCAGCAGATGTTGCCTTCCGAGCACCTAGGGTGGAAAATTATGATGAAGAGCAAGCTGTAGCTGTTCGGACAGAGGACGTTGACCGGGCCGAGGAAGAATGCCTGATCACCTGCGTCTGCACAGCCAAGTATCTAGAAGGTCTGCGAAGGTACCAACGTAAAAGGTCATTCATTCACCGTCGACGACCTCGTTCTCCGCAGAAAACAAAAGACCGAAGGGTTGCACAAGCTTTCTTGCCCTTGGGAAGGGCCCTACGTCGTCAAAGAGGTCACCCGACCAGGATCTTATCTCCTATGTGACTTAGATGGGATTGATGTTCCAAACTCATGGCACATCGAGCACCTTATACGTTTCTATCCTTGAAACGCTCCAGATATGTACTCTCCACTTTATGATGAATAAAGTTTTGGTCTTCATAATTTGTCTCCATTTTTTCTCCATTAACTTTCGATCTCCGCATATGGTCGCCGAGCATTACGATACTCCATAACGATCTCCAAAATCGCCGAACGGTTTTCTCCAAAATCACCGAACGATTTCTCCAAATCGCCGACCACGATTTCGCCGAATAAAGTTCTCCAAATCTCCAAAATCTCCGAATGGTTCTCTCCAAAAATCGCCGAACGTTTTCTCCAAAACGCCGACACATTTTTCACCAAAAATCACAGAATAATTTTTCTCCAAACACGTCTCCTCCAAATCACCAACGTGTCTCGCCACATGTTTTCTCCAAACCGCCGAACAATTCACCGTAAACCTCCAAGATATTTCACCAATCAGCGAGCAACCTACTTTCTTTTCTGTTCTCTTCGGAGAAGACCCAGTCTCCGATCTCTCCCTACACGTGCCATGGGCTCCGCGCTATGCGTTATGGGTGGTCGGCTGTGGTTCCTTGGTCACGCTTGTTTTTCCTACACGTGCACGGGCTCTGCGCTCGACGTTATAGTTTATGGGCTGTTCGAGGCCAAGAGCTCAGAGCAGAATTTATTGCTCGGTCGCCGCTTATGCCATCTATAGTCATTTCGATAACTGCCGAGCAGCACACGTTTCGCTCTTTTCTCTATGGAGAAGACCTAGTTTCTGATCTCTCCCTACACGTGCTACGGGCTCTGCGCTCTGCGTTATGGGTGGTCGGCTGCGGTTCCTTGGTCACGCCGGTTCCCCCTACACGTGCTCGAACTCCGCGCTCGATGTCATGGACTATGGGCTAGCTGAGGCCATGGGATCAGTAGCAAACTAACTGCTCGGACTCTACTTATACTCCGTATAAATACCTTATTATCATAACTACAAAGATTTTTTCGCCGAAATACAATCTAACTGCATACACAAGCACTTTATAACATTTATCGTATACATAAGTGTTCTTGCGCTTTCGCGCGTTCTAACTACATTGCGCAGAAATTACAGATGATACTACAGCCGTCCCTATATATCGATTTTGTAGAGGCGGCTGGTGTTCCTAGCCGCCCCTACAAATCTATTTATAGAGGCGGCAGATAACACTAGCCGCTTTTTTATAGGGCTGGTCTAGAAACCATCTCTATAAAAATATAATTTGTAGCCACGCTTTGGTAGGATCGGCTGACAAACCGTTACCCGAAGCCACCCCTACGAAAAGGTTTATGTAGCAGTGTCTGGCGCCGCAGTTCACGCGTACGTATAGTACGTGACGGGACGGAATGGTGGCTGGTTGTTGGACTTCACGTGTCATGTACGTACATGCTTGCTCAGCTTGCATGCAGAAAATTTTCTCCCTGTTGCGTACATGAATGAACTTGATACTTCTGGCTTGCATGTAGCGTGAAAGCTTGGAAGTACGGGCCTGTTTGTTTCTGCGGCACCTCCTAAAATTCTTGTTACATTAAATGTTTGAACATATATATAGAGTATTAAATATAGACTAATTATAAAATTAATTGTATAACTTGCGACTAATTTGCGAGACGAAACTTTTAAGCCTAACTAGTCTATGATTTGACAACGTGTTGCTACAGTAAACATATGCTAATGACGGATTAATTGAGCTTAAAAATTCGTCTCCCAAATTAGCCTTCATCTATATAATTGGTTTTGTAATTAATCTATATTTAATGCTCCTTATTAGTATCTAAACATTCGATGTGACATGAATTTTAGGAGCGACTAAAGAGCCAAACACCCCCTACGTCGGCTGAAGTAATATTTGGTGGAGCATATTTGGAACTTGTCGAGTGTGAGAAGTACGAAATATAATCCCTTTAAATTTTATGTAATCATTTTAGTACATACGTATACACTCATGAATATTGGCTTAATTAATATATTTTATTTTACATGATTATTTATCGACATGCGATATATTGTAGTTACTCAAAGTGACTACGTTTAATTTAGATATATTTTGAAATGCCTACATATTTTACATGGCATATAGGATTACAACATCATGCATACATTAACTATTGCAACTTGTATCGGAAACGGTGAAATAAAACCCTCCACTGAGAGAGCCGGTTTCATTTCTCAATTCAAATCTACAAAGCTAACGTGACTGTCTTGGAAACTAGAAAATGAAACTCACCACTGAGATTGGCCTTATGAGACCCACTAGAAACAAAAAAAAAATTGTAAAGTTCGCACAAAATTTAGAAACATGCATGTGCCCATCAAATTATTAGACTAATCATCATTAATAGTACTACCTGTGTCCATAAAAGCTTAGCCATGGCTGATGCTGTCGTCTTGCTTCTCTTAGAGGATGTTTGGTTCCACCTCCTAAACTTTAGTCGTCGTCCTATCGGATGTTTCGACACATGCATTGAGTATTAAATATAGACTAATTATGAAACCAAATGCACAGATTGAAACTGTTTTGCGAGATAAAAATTTTAAGCCTAATTAGTCCATGATTTGACAATACAGTGCTACAGTAAATATTTGCTAATGACAGATTAATTAGGTTTAATAAATTCGCCTCGCGGATTACTAACGGATTCTATAATTTATTTTTCTATTAGTATCCGAACATCTTATATGATACCTTATATATCCTAAACTTTAGCGACCGGACCAAACACCCCCTTACTTGTGCTCAGCCATTAATCGTACACGTACCTCTGTCCGGGCAGCAGCAGACGCCGCGGAACAACACGAGTACACATTAGCGGCGATCAGCTCACTAAAGCCCAAAGCTGCTAAGAGCCAGTTTAGTTCCGCTCCATTTTGTCAAATTTTTTAAGATTTTTCGTCACATTGAATCTTTGGACGCATGCATGAAGTATTAAATATAAATAAAAAATAAAACTAATTACACAGTTTAGACGAAATCCACGAGACGAATCTTTTAAGCCTAATTAGACTATGATTAGACACTAATTACTAAATAACAACGAAAATGCTACAGTAGCATTTCGCCAAAAAATTTTTGCCAACCAAACAGGCCCTTGCTCCGGACATAGGGGTACGTGTACGATCCGAAAACACGCACAAATAGCTGGAAAGAATTGATCTGAAGCGATACCATACTGAATGATGCTGGGTTGTTGCATTGTATCCATCAATGGTGACCATACGCACCGTAAATGGTCACCTGAAAGCCACGTGACTACACGTGAGTCTCTCGCATGGCCCCTGCTCCCCGCCATCGTCGCCTTTGCACCGCCGTAAGGAGAAGCTGCCGACCTGGCCGAGCTGCTACGGTAGGACGACCTCCGCCGGCTCTGTGATGGACTTCCGCACGGCCATCACCCGCCTGCCGCCGACGGCGTACCAGGCGTTGCGCGCCGCGTTCCGAGCAGGACAGGCGCGTACCGCCTGGCGCCCCCGAAAGGGAGCCTCGACACCTGCTACGACTTCACCGGCGTCATGGTCGTCACTCGTCAGGGTGTAGAGGGTCGCACTGGTGTTCGACCGGAATGCGCCATGGAGCTGGACCCCTCGGGGATCCTGCTCGACGACTGTCTCGCCTTCACGCCCAACGGCGACGACCGCGCTCCGGGGATCATCGGTAACGTGCAGCAGCAGACCATCGAGGTGCTCTAGGACGTCGGAGGCCACTCCGCGGGCTTCCGCCGTGGCGCGTGTTGAGCTGCTCATAGTGGTTAAGGTCTTCCGAGTGAGCCCATGTTTGTATTTTGTGTTGAATAAACTCTAGGAAACCGCATGTTAGTAGTAGTAGTTTGTTCAGTTTAGTTGGCTGGTTAGAATGGTGTGCCGTAGTGGTTCTGACACGCGCTTTGTTCGCGTGTGAGCGCGTCACGCGCCACGACTCTGACATTTGGGATGGCAGGCGCGATCTCTCGCGTCACCAGTGTCGATTCACGTATGAAATTAATTGCTACTTTGTTCATGTAGGCCCTTGTTTAGTTCGTGAAATTTAGATTTTGGGGCTACCGTAGCACCTTTGTTTTTATTTGGCAAATAGTGTCCAAACATTGACTAATTAGGCTTAAAACGTTCGTCTCGCAATTTCCCACCAAACTGTGCAATTAGTTTTTCTTTTCGTCTACATTTAATGCTCCATGCATGGGCCGCAAACATTCGATGTGACAGGTACTGTAGCAACTTTTTGGATTTTGGGGTCCAACTAAACAAGGGCTAGATTTACTCTAACTTTTGTAGTTCTTTGAGATTTTCCTTTGACTGTTTTGGCAACAGAATTTAACCCAATTAAATGCATTTTAAATCTGACAGAATTTAACCCTAAACCCTTAATAAAATTTGGCAAAAGTTTGATAGCAAGGTATGCCCAAATTTTGACCTACGTGACCCCGTTCGCTTCGCTGAAAAAACAAGCCGAAACACTGCTCCGACTGATTTGTTGTGAGATAAAAATACTGTTCCGGCTGAAAAAAATGGATTATAAGAGAAGCGAACATGATCATATTTTGTAATATGGCACAACTTGCATATATTAATTCTTGAAATAAGATTAGTCTTCAACACAGAATGAAACGGAGAACGGCCACCGCCCGCACGCGCCCACCATTGTTTACACACCTTAGCACTGTAGACAACACGGCTCGCCCTTCTTCACTGTCTCAGTCACTGTTCATCATATTGTTCGTCGATTTTAGTGTTTGCCGAGTGATGTTCACTTTTCATTTTACTGTTCACGCGTTAAAAATAGGTGTGGCGGAGCGTGCCTGCCCCGTCCTAGTTATATACGACAACCATGACATAGCAACATGCCCATATCACTTAATCACTTATCAACATATACAACACGTCCAGTTGACGTACCAACATGTTCAATAAAAGTAGCAACTAGTAGCGATATCTCGTGACAAAAATATCAAATTCGAATATCTGAACCTAACAAATTATATCTGAACCTAACAAATTTGCTAGTCTCCCTACCGTTGCTCCTCTTCCCCTTCCCATTTTTCGCCTTTCAATAGCACTTGCAATTTATACAAAAAGATGAAAACATACTCCACAAACCACGCACGAGGAGAGGCATCCCGAGGCAATAGGTATCCCCTTCCTCAGCAGATCCCTGAAACCCTAATTTATATTATGAGGATCAGAGCCAGCTATCAAGAGAAGATTAGTTCTCCGTAGAATCTAGTCTTATAAATAGAAATAGTGAGATAGAGAGTGGGGGAAGAGTTTGGAGGAGGTGCCGGCCTATCGGTGCCCTCTCTACGGCTTGTACCTTGGTGGATCCAAGTTCTACTTGAGCTTACCTTTGATATATCTCTGGTAATCAACTTCTGATTCAAATAAGCATCTTGTTTATATTGTTCATCAGGATCACGACTCTTTCGAGTGCTTTATTCCTGTTCTAGATGGAGTAGCGTATTAATCGTAAGTGTAAGCGTAGTGCTTAGAGTTGGGTTAATTGTGGATGCATCCTGCATTCCGGATCGGTGGTAGCTCGTGAGAGTGACTCTTATAGCCTCGTTAAATTCTCTGTAGTCCACCTCCCGTTTGCGTTCTAGATCGAGGTGCTGCCAACACTTCGACTGTTGTTGATCGTGTTTCCTTCCCCGGATGGTGCTTGTTGTTTCTTCTGCTCTCGTCATCGTCGATGGTGGGGGCCCCACGTGGTTGGGATGACTCTCATCTACACTAATTTTTCGTTGTGTCCACATATTAAGTTTCTCCTAATTGGTTCCTTTAAATTTTAAACCATTAGATCTTATCAAATAAACAACTCTCCTTATTTGTAAGTGTTGATATTTCTTAGCATCATTTTTTACTAGGTTGTCATCCCTAACATAATGCCAGAAATGTGTGGTTGATAATTATTAATGACACTTGTAAACTCTCATGCTATGGCAGGGGTAAGTCAAGGGATAAATAAATGATAAGTGTAAGGTAATAATGGTATTCCAGAGATAGAAGTAGAGACTCATAAAATATAGTACGGCTAAACAGGAGATTCGTCAAGAGCAAAAGATTCCTAAGTCATTCCTTATCTACTAAGTCTTTTGTACACCCTAGTATATACACTCTCATCTATAGCATAACTAACTTTGTATCTATGCATAAGGAACATTACTAAGGAAGATAAAAAACAAAGCTTGTCTCCCTTCGCAACCGCATTCTACTTGCTCTACAAACGAGGAGTGAACTACAAAGGACTCAACGAGAGTGTCACATCCGCGATCTACCACATGACCCAGAGTGCAGAATGCATCCACAGGCAAACAATATCTAAGCACCATGCTTACATAGTGTCAACCACTTAACTCACTCGAGTACTGAGCTAAGAGCTTTGCGAACATATGCATAAATTCATCATCAATCATAACTATATCAAGCATACAACTAGAGCAAACTAGGAACATAATAAATAGCAACATAATATTGAAGTAGCACAAAGTCATAAATATAGAGTTACAATGGCTATACCAGTCTCCAGACGGCTGATCCGAAATCCTGAGCAATAGCCCACACCCTTTTTGAACCTTGCTAGCTAACCTATACTAGAAACTTGAAAAATTGGAGCACTACTTTCCCCTCTCTGGAAACCCTAATTTCTAGTCTAAACTTGACTTCTGGCAGGGTGCTCTGGAGGGGGTAGGGACTGGTATATATAGGCCAGAGCGTCCAACGTGAGCCCTTAGATCAAACCAACTTAAGCAACGGCGTAGATGCATCCTATGAGGCGGTGGGGAACCGACATAACAACATGGCTGACAGGCAGGGACCATAGGGGTCGGGCGGCCTGTAGGTGGGTCCGGGTGGCCCCACCTGTTATCCCCTCGCTCTCTGCTTCGGTGACATGGCTTCTGGAGTGTTCTAGAGTCTTCCCACATGTCGGTTTTGCAGTGAAATTCCGTAATTTCCTTTGATGAACAAGTCCCCCTTGACGGTTTTCTGGATAAACCATGCTGAAAACATAGATTCACCAGAACTCATGAAAATTGTCAGTTTAAATCCCTAAGTCTATGTTGGTGATCATTTTCATGCATTATTTCAAGTTATATTGATGTTTATAATGAATAATAAAAACCGTCAATAAACTTCCCCAAGCTTAACCTTTGCTAGTCCCTGAGCAAAGCTAAACTTTAGCAATGGATCAGAAATTCAGGATCTTTGAAAACATGGTAGTAACTCCTCAAAAGTACACATGTGTTCAAACAAGAATTCTCCTCCGGATTCGAATAAATTGATCTGTCTTTCAAACTTACCCATATTACCTTCAATTATAGGGCTCGTAGCCTTCACTTGGGTCTTGAGCAATTGAAAGATAGAACGATCAAGTAAAGCACTATATCTCAAGTTCTTTGTGCAACCATTATTCTGGAGTTTTTGCAAATTTTCAAAATAAAAATCAGAGATTCCTTTGTATGACACTCTCAAATCTCTCAAAATATGTGGTATTTGTGGATTCTCACCAAGGCAATAGTAATGTTATGCCTTTCTTTTCCTACAACTAAGGCTTATGTGGAGCTCATAGGAAGGGTGATAACTTGAAAGAGCATACTTGTCATACATATATTGTAAAGTCAAACCTCGGATCCAAAGAAAGTTAAGTCATACAATCAAATCAAGATGTGCATGTGTGTGGAATATATGGTGGCTAGCCTAATTCTACTATGCTCCTTGAAAACCTATCTCTATTTTGAAACTTGCAAATATTTGCAAGAAAACATGGGCTATCTTATTCATCTCTTTCTTTTTTTAGACGGGCATCTAAGTACCCATTGTTTTAAATATCTCGAACACTTGTTGTTGACACCGTTTTTTTGTACGTGATAATGATCGGAGTGGACTAATCGGCGAGGGGAAGGTTACTGTGTACTTTGATAGCCGATGAAAGCCAGCTTGTAAAGATGGTTGCCGATAGCTGGTGATGGTCAATGGAAAGGTTGGTTTAGACTCGGGCGTTGCCGATGAGGTTGGAGGTGTTATTGTCGATGCCGATGAAGGGAGGTTTGAAGACTACTGCCGATGCAACAGTGAGTATGACGATGAAGGAAGGCTTGAAGATTACTGCCGATGCAGCAGTGAGTATGCCGATGAAGGAAGACTTGAAGACTACTACCGATGAAACAGGGGATATGCCGATGGGAAGGAAGATGGCGAGATTTTCATCGTAATTAAGGCGGACAGGGAAATAGATAGGAGTTGATTTCCTTTTCTATATTTGTTAGAGTATGGTTCATGTAAGAGTCACGTGTTTCCTTAGATATGGGCTTGGTGTCCTAGTTGTGTTCGGTTGTGTCTCTTTAGATCAGGGTATAAATATGGAGTGAGGGGCAATGTAAGAAAGGATCGATCAATCAATATCAAAACCAATTTTTACTCCTATTTGCATCTACTTACTTTTCGGCGACTTCGTCAATTTGCATATTTTTCCTTTTTTACGAGTTCTCATTGATTCGGCGAGCTGCATCATTTCAGTGCGACCTTCGGCGATTCTCGAGTTCCGCGTGAGCACCTCTTGGCCGTGACTTCCGGGCGTATCGCTGTTGTCAGGACCAAAGTGTTCGTATCTTCATCCTTGTCGATTAGCAGGTCAAATCGACTGGCACGCTTTGGATATCGATTCGGGTATTAGCCCTTTGTGTTTGTAGATCCACTTTTGCATCAACACATCTTTTGGCACGCCCGGTGGGACCAATCAATCAATATGTTCAATCCCGAGATCGATTCAGGGAACATTATCGCAGTATCAGAAGATCTCAAGGAAGAACAGAGGCAGGCTATGGAAAAGGCTGTAGAAGAATACAAGCAGCTTTGTCTGAGATCGTTTAGCTTGAACAAGAGTGGACAAGTCATCCAGAAGCAAGATTTGCCGTTGCCTCGGCAGGTTACCTTTGACTCCAATCCTGGTAAACTTCAAGAGATGGTTAATTCTGCAGTAAATCATGCTTTGATTAATCATTCCAATGTGCTGTCCAATACTGTTCATAATGCTGTGGTTCGAACTCTCAAAGAAGGACAAGCGGCACCACATTACGTTGGGCCTGCCTATCATCAACCAGAGCCGGCATCTGTCAAAACTCCATCGGCTCCTTCGGCCGTTGTGGGTACAGAAGTTACTTCCCCTCCAGTATTGGCAGGCTCACCTAATAATCAATCTACACCGATACGATCAGATCAGGTACTACCAGGAGGGCGAGTTCAGCTTAATACAGATCTATCGGCATCAGCTATGTCAGGCCCTGTGTCTCAGAATAGCCAGATTCCTACTAATTGGTGGGGATATGGTATGCCTCCGGAGTCATCTGCTTTCAATCCTAGATTACCTCAAGTGTTTGATGCAGTAGGAAGAGCTCCTATACCATCGGCCGTTTCGCCGATGGCTCAAGTGCCTCAATATGCCGCAACTACTTCTGTGCAACCAACTCCAGGAGGTTTCCAGATGCCTATGGTTCAAACATTCAATTCAAGTCCATCGGCGAGCTTACTGCCGATGCAGCAGAAAGCCCCTGCTATGAGTCAAACTGGGGTTCAGTTCACGCCTCAAACCGGTTATAATTATCCAACAATATCAGCAAATTACCAGCCATCGGTAAGTTTTGTACCGATGAGTTCTAATAATGATTGGTTAGGACAGTTACCTGTTCAACATACAGTTCAGCGAAATCAGCAGGTTGCAGGGATTCAACAAGGTCATATGCAAGCTGGTTTCCAGAATCAAGCATCGGCAGCTCAGCCGATGAATCCTTTCCAACAGGCTAATGGACCACAAGTAACGGCAAATATGCCGATTGCTGGAGATCGTGGGCCACAAAGATATGTGGAGGGATGTCAGCAGGCACCGCCTGTAGAAATTCAACCAGTTCGTCAGCCTGAGGCTGATGCTTTTTGGGCCGATAAGATAGCAGAAATTATGAAGGATCAGTTTGGGATAAAGCCCAAGGTCAATACTTATTCTTATCGGACTCCATACCCTCCTGCATACGATTTAATTCCTCTCCCGAATCGGTACAAGGTACCAGATTTCACTAAATTCTCTGGACAAGATGATACATCAACAATGGAACATGTCAATCGCTTCATTATTCAATGTGGAGAGGCAGCTAACAGAGATGAATTAAGAGTTCGATTATTTTCATCATCTTTGTCTGGATCAGCATTTACATGGTTCATTTCATTACCACCAAATTCTATTATTACTTGGGTTGATCTAGAAAAACAATTCCATAAGTATTTCTTTGCTGGAATCCATGAAAAGAAGCTTACCGATTTAGTAAAATTGAGACAGCGTAATGATGAATCGGTAGAAAGCTTTGTACAAAGGCTACGAGATGTAAAAAATAAGTGCTACAGCCTGGTGCTGGATGATCGGCAGCTTGCCGATCTGGCTTTCCAAGGGTTATTGCCACATCTTAAAGACAGATATGCTTCTCAGGAGTTTGAAAGCCTCAGTCATCTTGTGCAAAGGATCTCTGATCAAGATACTAGGGTTTTTGAACCTAAAAAGAATTGGAGTAAAAAGGTATCATTTGTTGAAGAAGTAGGAGATTCTGACTCTGATGAAGAACCAGTTATCGGCTTAGCTGAGTGGGTTAAGAATAAAAAGCCGATATCATGTCCCTTTGGTCAAAAAGAGCCAGAAAAGTTTACCTTTGATATCACCAAGGCCGATAAAATATTTGATCTTCTGCTTCAAGAGGGCCAAATTAAGCTGTCACCTAATCATGTGATCCCATCGGCAGAAGAGCTGAAGAAGATCTTGTACTGCAAATGGCACAATGCAACTTCACACAGTACAAATGAGTGCAAGGTGTTTAGGCAACAGTTACAATCGGCTATTGAATCTGGGAGAATTAAGTTTGGTACTTCCAAGGCCCAGAAGCCGATGAAAATTGATCAACACCCTTTTCCAGCAAATATGTTGGATGCCAAAGGAAAGACCAAGGTATTGACGTCAGAGGCTGCTGAGAAAAACGCGTCAGTGGACCCCCAACATCGGATAACTACCGATGATGCAAAAAGTAAGGGTTTGCTAGGAGAAAGCAGTAGTTCTAAAAATCCTCCTCGACCTGGCATTGTGATTACTCATCGAAGGCAGCAGGAGGGTTGGCGTCAACGTAATGACCGATATCGACAACAGCAAGAAGTGAGACGTCAGGAAGAATGGAATCGACATAAAGATCATTGGAGATGTCTGTTTTTCATCCATTGCTGGGAAGAAGGTATTAAATTGCCAACTGTTGAAAATTGCCCTGAGTGTAATGGTTATTACGGGGTCAATCGCTCAGAAAGGAGGTTTCAACTTGGTAATCAGGGTTTGTCTATCAATGAGCCGATCAGAGGCAGAGCATCAGTGCATGATCGGCTGGGGGGCAGACTTAGTGTACATGAGAGGCTTGGTAAACGTGCTGGATATTTTCCAAGGAATCAAGAGGAGCTTGAGGAGATGGCAAACGCAAGAGTTCCTGATGAGGAAATATTCTACAGGGACCCTAATATACGTCGTGTAGAACCAACTAGGACTTGTTATCAGCCGGTTTGGAAAACCAAGTTTCCTCGATGGTGCCCAGAGGGTCTGACAAAGACGCAGAGAAGGAGGATGCAACGTGAGCGTCAGGAGGATTTATACCAAGAGGAAAATTCCTCCAATGAAAGGCCCGGTCATCAGCAGTGGCAGGTAAAACACAAAAATAAGGGTCCATCGGCAGATGTTAATATGGTATTCATGTTGCCGATGGAGTTTTTGGCACTATCTGATAATGAGGAAGAAGTTGTTCTCTCTGATCAAGTAGCTCAGTTAACACTAGATCCAATGATGGCTGTTTTTGAGAAACCTACCGATGACGAGAGACAGCATCTTAAGGCTTTATTTGTGAAGGGCAGAGTTGATGGGCAGCCTGTGTCTAAGGTACTTATTGATGGAGGGGCTGCGATTAATATTATGCCTTACGTGATGTATCGGAAACTTGGTAAGGGAGATCAAGACTTGACCAAAACCGATATGATGTTGAAAGATTTTGAAGGCAATGTGTCACCGGCTAAAGGGGCAGTGTGCGTTGAATTGACTATCGGCAGCAAAACCTTGCCAACGACGTTCTTTGTTATCAACGGCAAGGGTGCATATAATCTGCTTCTAGGGAGGGATTGGATTCATGCTAATTGTTGTGTTCCTTCTACAATGCATCAATGCCTCGTACAGTGGATTGGGGATAAGATTGAGGTCGTCCCTGGTGATTCTTCTTATATCATCGCATCGGCAGAATCAGATACTTATGAGCGAACTAAATGCATATCAGGAGAAGCTTGGGAAAAAGAGTTCCTTAGAGTTGCTGATTATGAAATTCCACTGATCCAAGCAGTCGGTTCTGAAGAAGAGTTTTAATGGATAGGTTTGCCGATGATGGAAAATTAGGTCAAGGGTTCACATCGGCAGATGATTTAGTAGAAGTAGATATTGGTGATGGCGATAGGTCAAGACCTACTTTTATTAGTGCTAAGTTAGATTCCAAGTGTAAGCAGCGAATAACAGATTTGTTAAAAGAGTATAAAGATTGTTTTGCTTGGGATTATACTGAGATGCCTGGATTAGACCGATCGATAGTTGAACATCGGTTACCTATCAAATCTGGATTTCGGCCACATCAGCAGCCAGCGCGCCGATGCAACCCTAATGTACTTCCTGACATTAAGGCCGAAATAACTAAATTAATTGAAGCAAAGTTTATTCGGCAATGTCGATACGCAGAGTGGATCTCTAATGTGGTTCCTATTTATAAGAAAAATGGAAAACTTCGTGTCTGTATTGATTTCAGGAATCTCAACAAAGCCACACCGATGGATGGCTATCCAATGCCGATTGCTGATTTGTTGATTGATGCTGCGGCTGGACATCAAATTATCAGCTTCATGGATGGTAATGCAGGTTACAATCAAATATTCATGGCTGAAGAAGATATTCCCAAGACTGCTTTCAGATGTCCAGGTCATGTGGGGTTGTTCGAGTGGATAGTCATGACGTTTGGTTTGAAAAATGCCGGTGCTACTTATCAAAGAGCTATGAACTTTATTTTTCATGAATACATCGGCACATTAGTGGAGATCTACATTGATGATGTAGTGATTAAGTCTGGAGATATCACAGCACATTTAGCCGATCTGCGAAAGATACTGGAGTGCACAAGGAAGCATGGATTGAAGATGAATCCTAATAAATGTGCATTTGGTGTATCGGCAGGACAATTCTTGGGTTTTATGGTGCATCAGCGGGGCATTGAAATCAGTAGAAAGTCTATTGATGCAATTAACAAGGTGATTGCTCCTGCCAATAAGACTGAATTGCAATCTTTGATCGGTAAGATTAATTTCATTAGAAGATTCATATCTAATCTGTCGGGTAAGATCAAGGCTTTCAGCCCACTACTTAAATTGAAAGCTGATCAGGAATTTGTATGGGGAGTTGAACAGCAATTAGCCCTTGATGAAATTAAGAAATATTTATCAAATCCTCCAGTGCTAGTTCCACCTCAATATGGGAAGCCTTTCAGGTTATATTTGTCAACTGATGATACAGTTATTGGTTCAGCTCTTATTCAAGAATTTGAAGGGAAAGAACGTGTTATTTATTATTTGAGCAGAAGATTAGTGGATGCTGAGACGAGGTATTCGGCCATCGAAAAATTGTGTCTGTGTTTATACTTTTCTTGTGTCAAATTAAGGCATTATTTGTTATCTGCCGAATGTACGGTCATATGCAAAGACGATGTGGTCAAGTATATGCTGTCGATGCCGATATTAAGTGGTAGAATCGGCAAATGGATTTTAGCATTATCAGAATTTGAACTACGTTACAAATCAACTAAGGCAGTTAAAGGGCAAGTGATGGCTGATTTTGTCACTCAGCATTGTAATACAGTGGACTCTCTGGGGGTTGCTCCCTGGACACTTTTCTTCGATGGGTCCACATGTGGTGAAGGAGCAGGTATCGGCATTGTGTTAATTTCACCTCAAGGAAGGAAGTATGAGTTTTCATTGCCGATTGTTGCTACAGCGACAAACAATCAAGCTGAATACCAAGCCTTGATAAAAGGGTTAGAATTGCTGAAGGAGATACGTGCCGATGTTGTTGAAATCTTTGGTGATTCTATGCTAGTTATAAATCAATTGGCTGGAATTTATGAATGCCGAAGTGAAGCTTTGATTTCGTATTATGAAAGATGTTTGCAATTGTTGAAAGGATTTAGAGGTTTTCGTCTTGAACATATCTCTCGATTGCATAATGAGGAAGCTAATCGACTAGCTCAGCATGCTTCAGGGTATCAGCCTATTCAGGAAGTGCTAACATCGGCAGTTGATACCGATGACTGGAGGAAAGAGATTGTCGATTATTTAAAGGATCCATATAGAAAGGTTGAGAGACGTATAAGGTTCCAAGCTACCAAATATGTGCTCCTCGATGATGAATTATATTATCGAACTATAGATGGAGTTTTACTTAGATGTGTTAGCAATGATGAATCGAAAAGCTTGATGGGTGAAATTCATGAAGGAGTATGTGGGGCACATCAATCGGCTTTCAAGATGAAATGGATGATCAGAAGGAATGGGTACTATTGGCCGACTATTCTTGAAGATTGTTTTAAATATTTTAAAGGATGCCAGGGGTGTCAAAAGTTTGGTAATATTCAAAGAGCGCCTGCATCGGCTATGAACCCTATAATCAAACCGTGGCCGTTCCGGGGATGGGCTATTGATCTCATTGGTCAGATTTATCCGCCATCGAGTAAAGGACATAAATTTATTCTGGTTGCTACCGATTATTTCACAAAGTGGGTTGAGGCAATTCCTTTAAAAAAGGTGACATCGGTCAATATGATTGATTTTGTGAAAGAGCATATTGTTTACCGATTTGGTATTCCTCAGACTATCACTACCGATCAGGGCACTATGTTTACATCAGGAGAATTTGATGAGTTTGCTGTAGGTATGGGAATTAAAATTTTAAATTCTTCTCCATATTATGTTCAAGCTAATGGTCAAGCTGAGGCTTCTAACAAAGGGATCATCAAACTCATTAAGCGCAAAATTGAAGAAAATCCTAGGAGGTGGCATACAGTATTAAATGAAGCCTTGTGGTCATATCGGATGTCATGTCATGGTGCAACCAAAGTAACGCCTTATCAGTTAGTATATGGACACGATGCAGTATTGCCTTGGGAAATTAAAGTTGGCTCTAGACGAATACGTTCTCAAAATCAGCTGACAGCCTATGATTATAATACTCTTATGAAGGATGAGTTGGAAGATGTGGCGGGTCATCGGTTAAGGGCTTTAGTTAGTATCGAAGAAAATAAGAAAAGAGTAGCTAGATGGTATGACAAGAAGGTGAAAGTAAAGGAGTTTGCCGATGGAGATTTGGTCTGGAAATTGATTTTACCGATTGGGACTAAAAGTTCAAAGTTTGGAAAGTGGTCTCCTAATTGGGAAGGTCCATATCGGATAAATCAGTCTGTTCCTGGTAATGCATATATTTTAGAAACCCTCGAAGGGGTTGTGTTTCCCAGAGCGTTAAATGGAAAATATTTAAAGAAATATTACCCTAGTATCTGGATAGATGCATAAAAGTATAAGTGCCGATAACAGTACTATCGGCTAGAATTATGCAAGGATGTCAATGTCTCATAAAGTGCCGATACAATAAATAAGATTACAAGTTCAACAAGGATTGGATAGCTAATATCGCACGCAGGCGAATCTGGTCGGCTTCCTCCATTTCTTTGATATCGTCATCGGCAGCACCCTCCACAGGCTTGAGTTTTTTCTTCATGGCTAAAGCTTTGCGAGCCTGGATATCTCTTTCTTGCTGAAGGGCTTTGACAGCATTGGGTAGCTGGCTTTCTTCTTGTTGAGCATGAGTTAAGGCTGCATTGACTTCTTTCAATTCAGCCAATAGAGCTATCTTCCTTGCTGATAAATCCAAGATTTTCTGCTTAAGTGCAGCACCCGAAGTCTGCAAGTTGACGATGCCCTTGTGCTTCTCATCAGCAATTTGTTTCAGTTGTAGCATCTCTTCTTTGAGTTGAGCTTGAGCTGCTCTATCGGCAATGCGCTGAGCAGCCCGTTGATATTGCAGTTGGCGGCTTTCTAAATGAGCTGCTGGGAAGAGTACTTCCTCAACATCGGCAGGGACCTGGCCACGAATTGTTTTGAAAATTGCCTTTGCGGGGTCCGAGTCATCTACCAGTTGGGCGGTACCTTGCTGTAGCAAGTTCAGGAGGGTTTCCAACTTGGATTTAGTCTCTGCCGATATTGTTCCCAGTGCAAGGGAAGAACTTGTCTCCTCTCCATCGTCGTTAGAAATGTCAATGGCAAAGGAAAATAGGCTGTTCGGGGAATCTTGTTCCTGAGAGAGAGAAAAGGAGATCAGTTAAGGGTAAGTATGAGTATTGTAAATCAGCTAGGTTGATCGGTTTACCTGTTTCAAGGCAATTTCCTGTGCTTGACTGGAGGAAGCAACCTGGAGTATGTCGTGTGGGGGATCGGCTGAGCTTGCCGATGGGATATCCTCTGTGACTTCATCGGTGGTGGGCTCTTGAGGTATGATGACCAATGACATTGGGGCAGATGTAGGGATCGGCATAGACCTTTGTCGTTTTGGCTGTGCTTCAGTATCTGTTAAAGCTTTGCGCTTTGCTTGGGCATCGGCAACGATTGGCTGGGGGGCATCGACACTTGTTGGTTGTGAAGCTTGGACATCTGGTACGTTTGCCGATGTACCCAATTGTTGCTGCAAAACAAGTGTAAGATATGATATTTAACAGATAAAATGTAAAGTCAAGAAGCTACCTCTGAAGGTTCATCGAAAGAAGTGGTGCTTGATATCGGCGGAATTGCCGATGACGATCCAGTAGCAGCTCTTACCCCCTGATGATTAAGGTTAATACAGTTTGTGATCGGCATAAGTAAAAATAAACAAGGTTGTTACCTTGAATGCTTTGACCAAGGTTGTAGCAGCAGCCGATGGAGTAGCCCTGGATGTAGCCAATTTGGACTTGGAAGTGATGGTCTTGGTACGAATCTTCTGGTGGGTCAAAGCGGCTAAGGTGGGAGCGTTGTAGCCGATCGGCGATGTTGGGGAAACAGGCCGAAGATTGAAGGGTTTCCCACTTTTGCTCACCGATGGTGCTGGGTTGTTAACCTGTTACAAGAGAATCAGTTACTGATATATGAAGGGAAAAGCAGAAGGGAGTTAAAAGAAACTTACCGCGTCGTCAGGGATGGCATATTCAGAGTCGATCATGTGCCGATATGTGTGAGCAGAAGTTGCGAACAGTTGTTCTTTCCACTCTCGCCACCATTGCTTATATGACTCGGTGATGAAAGATATTGGTGTCCAGGTGGATATATCAACATCTGTAGTATCGGCATCGGGGGAGAGTTGTACTACCTTGTTCCAATCTGTTCCGCAGGTGATTGTTTCCCTGGGTTTGATCACATCGGCAAAGCAGAGTTTGATTGGCAGTTGCCCAAAAGCCAATTGGCGGGATACTGCCGATGGGTTGTAAAATTCATACGTAATGTTGGTGTTTTTCCCGCTGCCGAATGTGTTTACTGGAATTGCCCTGGGAGTGATGATAGCCATCATGAGCTCATTATCTTGATTCAGAGTGTCATCGGCAAAGTTGAAAAGAAGGGGGAATCTGTTTTCTTCGTCAATATAAGGCACCCAGGCCCTATGATCACGAGAAAGACCATTGTAGAAGCTTTGAAAGAATCTGCCGATTTGGTCTTCGTTGGCTTCTGTTCCAGGAAGGACAATTATGGCTTCACCAAAATTGAGGGGTGAGCGTGTTGCCGATTCATCATCCCCAAGCACATAGTCTTCAGCAATTTCTCGTGGGAATTGTTGAGCAAAAAAGTCCCATTGCAAACGTTTGTGCATATGGGCATTCAGCCACATGTTGATAAACCACCATGGGCCTCCCAGGTTACCGATGGGTTCGCCAAGCAAAAGTTTCTGAGACACTTGATGAAGAAGATGATAAGTGGAGCTCAGAAGGTATCGGCCAAGAGGAAACCTTACGCCATTAGCCAAAAGTTCAGCTGCAGGGAGGAAGGCGTTGGTTGGTCCTACTGATCGACCACAGAAGATAAATTTTTCTAACCACATATTCAGGAATGTGGCATGTTCCCTCTGGTTAAGTGTCCCGGTCTTCTGGTATTCTTGAATGTATCCTGTCCAACCGCTGATGTTGCGGGTATTCACCCTATATTCAGACTTTCTACCATAGATGGAGCCTTCATCGGCAGTTGAGATGTCCAAGCCAGTAAGCATGTGGATATCGGCAAGGGTAGGAGTAGCTGGGCCATGTCCAAACATAAAAGTGTTGGTCGTGTCTGACCAGAAATAAGCAGCTGCAATTATCATTGATTCATTTTTCTGCATATCGGCAATAGATATCCTAATGCATTGGTCTAACCTTCGTTCTGCCCAGTATACTTGCATCGATCTATTAACCCTCAAGTACCAATCTTTCCACCCTTTGGTGGTTTTGGGCCAAGATCGGAATGTGTCTTTCCACAAATTCAGAGAGAAATTTTGGGCTCTAAAGGGGATTCTGTTAACCTCTGCATTGATCAGATCGGTTGGATCTGGGTTGCCCATTGGTCCAAGGCATTGGACGTGCGGCTGATCGGTTGGGATAACTAATTTGTTGCGCAGTTCCTAAGGTTATAGAATCCAGAGAACAGAAGAAAGGAAAAATCACCAACTGAATGAATTTGCAAAAAGATCAAAGTAAAAGGTAATGGAAGTGGAGCGAACCGCGGGGACGTCGAAGTTGATGGCCATTGTCTTGAGGAAGGTGGAGGTACGAGCCGGAGACTTGAAGTTAGCGCCGGAGAAGGGTTCTTGTTGGTTGAGGTCGCGCAGTTGTTCGTCGGAGTTGCCGCCGGAGAGAGAGAATGCCAAGGATTGGAGGCTGAAGGTAGAAAATGAGGGTTCCGGAGAAATCTATTTATAAGCCGCCCGGAATAAGGGTATTTTGGACTTATCTCTATGTCGCGCGCATATAGGTCAAGGCGGTTCAGATGGATATGGTAACTGTTCGCGCGATAATCAGGGGATTGTACAGATGAGTTGATGACAAGTAATCATGACTTGGAAGGGATATCGATACAGGATATTTTAATTCTGAAAATGGCAGCATTATCATGTTAAGATCTTGCCGATGGGTTATTGTTTCGGTATCTTAACCATAATCAAGGCAAGAGTGGTTGGCGATTGTGCGATATTTACTGAAGTGCGTGAATCAAGATTAGATTTGATTGGATTTGATAACAAATCAAGTTTTGGCTTGGAGAATGAGTTACGGTAATCAGGCAAAGGCAAGCGTTATCTGGAGTAAATTTCGGAGCATTAATGGTTTTATACTCCGAAATTGGGGGGCATGTGTTGACACCGTTTTTTTGTACGTGATAATGATCGGAGTGGACTAATCGGCGAGGGGAAGGTTACTGTGTACTTTGATAGCCGATGAAAGCCAGCTTGTAAAGATGGTTGCCGATAGCTGGTGATGGTCAATGGAAAGGTTGGTTTAGACTCGGGCGTTGCCGATGAGGTTGGAGGTGTTATTGTCGATGCCGATGAAGGGAGGTTTGAAGACTACTGCCGATGCAACAGTGAGTATGACGATGAAGGAAGGCTTGAAGATTACTGCCGATGCAGCAGTGAGTATGCCGATGAAGGAAGACTTGAAGACTACTACCGATGAAACAGGGGATATGCCGATGGGAAGGAAGATGGCGAGATTTTCATCGTAATTAAGGCGGACAGGGAAATAGATAGGAGTTGATTTCCTTTTCTATATTTGTTAGAGTATGGTTCATGTAAGAGTCACGTGTTTCCTTAGATATGGGCTTGGTGTCCTAGTTGTGTTCGGTTGTGTCTCTTTAGATCAGGGTATAAATATGGAGTGAGGGGCAATGTAAGAAAGGATCGATCAATCAATATCAAAACCAATTTTTACTCCTATTTGCATCTACTTACTTTTCGGCGACTTCGTCAATTTGCATATTTTTCCTTTTTTACGAGTTCTCATTGATTCGGCGAGCTGCATCGTTTCAGTGCGACCTTCGGCGATTCTCGAGTTCCGCGTGAGCACCTCTTGGCCGTGACTTCCGGGCGTATCGCTGTTGTCAGGACCAAAGTGTTCGTATCTTCATCCTTGTCGATTAGCAGGTCAAATCGACTGGCACGCTTTGGATATCGATTCGGGTATTAGCCCTTTGTGTTTGCAGATCCACTTTTGCATCAACACTTGTCCATTTTTTCTCAACTTTTTTTTTCTTTTTTATGAATAACTTTTGCATAGCCCATGCTTCTTTTCTACATAGAAATTGTTGGAGAGATAGTAACAAGAACTTTGGAGCATCTATTTGATGGAAACCTATGAAACATATTCTTGGTGTTTTCTCCTAGTGTAAGAGTAAAACATTTTTAGGTGGATCTAGATAGAAAGCATATTTTTACGCCTACCCCATCGTAGGAGTAGTGCATATGTGGGTGGTGTGTACATAATCTTGATTTTAAGACTGACAAACCTCTCATAAGGGTCAACAAAGCTTGACAAAACTCAATGCAAAACAAGTAGCATATGAGTGGAAGTTTTTCTAGCCTAAAATAAACATGTTTGGCTCTGGTAGGCATTCAAACTTTGTCATACAGGATCTCATCATGTGGAATTTTTATGTTTTTCAAAAGATAAATCTCCAGAACTTTAGTATCACTTACACTACTACATAAAATCTTTTGCGCAGCGTTTCCAAAATGGCCTCGAAGGCGGGCGGCTCTGGCAGTAGTCAAAATTACCGTCCTACCATTGCCCACTCGAGCCCTATTGCTAGGAACTCTCTGAATGATGCGGAGAAGGTTTCTCCCACCCAGCATGTCTAGGTTGGTGCGTACGAGAAGATCCTGGCTGGTCCCAACCTGCATGCACAGGGTGGTGCACCTGGGAAGGTCCTGCTTCATCAAATCCTGTGTAGCCGGTGTAGGCAGGGCCTTCTAGAATGGGGTCGTCTCCATGATATCGAGGCTACAGGTTGCGAGTGATCCTCGTAGAGACACTCCTTCGAGGTGCTTCATCCTTTCTATACAAGTCAAAGACAAGAGAATCCACTGCATACAGACCGAGGTTCTAGTTTGGTAATGCGAACTCGGTTGTATAATCTACATACATCAGGACCAGTTTCTCATCTCTCCCCTTTTTCAGCATATGTGCATGATTAAAATAATCATAGTCAATAAGCCAACAGGGAACGTCAATGTAAGTAACAGCAGCATCTTCTAGCAGGCCCAAATTTTTAGCTAAATGGGTAACCAAAGAAGTGCACCCAACATCTCTCTTAAGACCAGGAATTTCTAGCCAATGATTCATCATGAAGTTCATAGGTGAGACCTTTTTCCTCTTAATATCATGGCATAAAGCAGTTTTAATTCATCATTCCTAACTGTGCGAAAATCACTTCTAGGAAAAAGAGAAAATCCCAACCATTTGAGCATGAACCGCGAGGTAGGATGATGAATTTTATTGGTGCGAGGGCGGTAGCAAACAACTTCTTTCAAAATCTCCCTCCAAAGCTTATTCCTATCAAAATCTTGTATAGCGAAGTCTACATCAATTATGCACTGGGAATGAAATCCAAGAAGTTCACTAAATTTTTTTCCAGGGAATAGAAAATTCTTTCCCGAAAAGTCTAAATGAAACTTCCGAATCGGTAGGTTGCAAAGTGCACGAGAATTCAATAGTCAAAAGTTTGCACCCCGGCTCATCAATTTCCCATGCGTCCTCCCATCCTATGGTCCTAAAAATAAGTTCAAATTTAGAGACCATACCTATGGCTTGGAGTAGAGCTGGATCATAGGCCGGAGTGAGGACGAAGTCCTAGGTCTTCAGCTTTTTGTAGATGTTCTTCTCCCTATCTCCCTAGAGCTTGAGCTGCTTCTCTTATAGAAGAACGTTCCACTCCATGGGGGCTGCTCGAGATGATGCTCCAACAGCGGGAGATGGAGGAGCAACCTCCATGTCGGTGCTCGCTCGGGAGAAAGAACTCCTCGTTGAACGGAACGACATCGCCCGCTTGAGCTTGCCCGCGAACTTGCTCATTTTCCTACAAAAATGGACAAACACAACTCGTGGAATGAGATTATAAAAAAATAAAAATGTCAGCGGTTAGCCGTCCAGAGTCAGTAGTCCAGAGGGTTAGTCGTCCGAGATTGCCTAATGAATATTCTAATCAAGATTTTAGCATGAATTCTTTTTAGTTCCCTCTCTTGATTTGGACAGCACTACCACTCTTAAATTCTATTTTTCTTTCTCAAATTTTAGCAGCACCTCTCTCTCTCTCTTACTCAAGATTTTAGCACTACTTTCACACCTAAACTTCCTCTCACTCTTTCTTACTCCAACACTACTTCTACCAAGGAATTTACAACTACAAAATTTGCTTCTGGATTTTTAAGCTTAGGAGGTGGAATTGTGCTGTGTTGGAGGCCGAGAGCAGCAAGGAAGGAGTGGGATTTATAGAGGGGGAAGCAATAGGCCAGCCGCCCTAGTGGTGGGGCCGGCCAACCCCACACCTTGGCCAAATGGCCTCTCCTTCCTTCTGATGCTTCTTTACTTCGTGCTTAAGCAAGGTGAGTGCTCCTTTCGGTGCTCTTTCGGTAGATATGGTCGGTGGAGAGTGATAGTGGAGGATGGAGGTGAATAATGGAGGTTGAGTGGAGATGGAGGTGATGGTGGTCGATTTGGAGGTGATGGAAGTGATGGGTGGTGGTTGAATGGGTCCCATGTATATCCCATATTTCTACCATATATACATATAAAAATACAATACAAAAATATTTTATGATACTATAAAATATAACAAGATGAATGATGGTATTTTTAAAATTTTTATGCCTCCACGGTAAATATTTCTTACTGGTTTTTACTCCATAAAAATTATTTTCATGGGGCTTAAATTTTTATAATGCCATGATGAGAATTTTTTTGTTTTGTGATGCAGGTCTTGAAATGTAAATATGCTAAGATAAAATGATTAATGCAATATGAAAAAATAAATATGGATAACTACCGTGTTACCTCCCGGTGAGGGTTTGGAATTTTTAATCCACCGAACCGGACTTCTCCGTTTGGATTTATTCTTCAGGTGCATTAGTCGGTCCTAGAGATGGAGACCTTAATGGTTGTACTTGCTTTTCACGCCACTCCAAATTAGAGCATTGTTCTGGTCTTGGCTTGAAGACGAATCGCTCTTCCTTTCCATTGATATGTAATTTAATTTCTCCGTCTTCGACATCAATGTGAGCATTTGTAGTGCTCAGGAAGGGTCTCCGAAGAATGAGGGTTGTCTTCATGTCTTCCTACATGTCAAGTACTACAAAATCTACGGGAACGATTTTTTTTTTGTATTTTTACTGGAATATTTTCAGCGTTTCCCGCAAGGTAGCGGACCGATTAGTCGGCTAGTTACAAGCACATTGATGTTGGCATGAGCGATGAATAGTTGAGCTTGTAGAAGACCTTTTTAGGTATGACACTGACACTTGCTCCAAGATTACATAACGCATTCTCAAAGTTCTAGCTCCCGATCGAACAATCAATAGTGGGACATCCTAGATCCTTGTTCTTGACAGGTGAAGTGTTTGGATGGCCACGCTACACTCCTCCGTTAACTTGATTACCTCAGTGGAAGGCAGTGGTCTTTTGTTGTTGAGGATGTCTCTGAGATACTTCGCGTAGGTAGGTACCTGTATGGCATCTAGCAACGAAATATTAATATATAACTTTTGAATTACCTCTACGAACTTACCAAACTGCTCATCCATTTTGGCTTTTTGATTTCTGCGTGGAAACGGTAGGAGGCACGTGTCATGAAAATCTTGTTGTAACTCTCGCCCTTGTGGCCCAACTTCTTCAACTTCATCAGTTCTCTTCTCCTCTTCCTACAGTACCATTGGTATCTTACCTGTCCTTGTCGAATATGGTGGATCACGAGTAGACTTGCCACCTCTTGTGGTTATGATGTTTACCTTCTCAAGGTTAGTGGCAAAAGGTAGAGTAGCAGCCAACTGGACTAATATCTTTTTATTATAGCTCAGTTGGTCTTTTATAGCAGAAGAAAAACTATCCATTTTGGTATTTATGCTTTCTAGGACCTTATCATTAAAAGCAAGCTTCTTAGAAATATTCTCATTAATCCTAGCTTGTTCTAAGATCAGATCTCTCAAGGATGGTTGCTTAGGAGTATTATAGTAATTACCTAGGTACTTACCTTAGTAAGTCGACCATTGTTGTTGATTCCACCCTTATCTCTGTTGTTGTGGAGCAGAATTGTTGACGATGTTTGCATCCTCCTGATATTCAGGGAATTCTACCCCCAAGTATTCTCCACATGTGTTTTGAGCATTGCATGCATCTTGAATGGCCTGACGATCTTTCCTGTAATTGGCTCGCTGTTCAAGCCAATTTAACAGTACGTCCATCTTAGTTGATAGTGCACACACCTCTTCTAGTACTTCTTCGCTCTTATTGCATAATTGAATGTTGCATGATGACCGGCCTTGATTAGAGGCTATCTTTTCCAAAAGAGTTTCAGCTTTTCCAAGGTGAGTGACAAAAATGATCCTCCAGTAGTGGCATTGAGTTGTTAATGAGCTTTTTGAGTTAATCCATGGTAGAAACTTTGCATGAGCAACCAATCTTGCATCCTATGATGAGGACAATCTAAAATGTATTCTTAGAAACGTTCCTATGCTTCTGGAATAGTTTCTCCTTTCTGCTGTTGGAAGTTTGAAATATTTTCTCTTAAGGCATTGGTCTCTCCTATAGGGAAGAACTTTTCTAGAAAGGCCTTTGAACACTTTGCCCATGTGTTGATGTGATCTTTGTTGATGTAGAACCACTGCTTCGCTCTTCAGACTAGTGAGAATGGAAACGAGCGAAGTAGTATGATGTCTTGAGCAACGTCCTTGATGATGACTGTGCTGCTAATCTCTAGAAAATTCTGAAGGTGAGCACTAGCATCTTCATGTGCTTTTCCGCTGAATAGGGTATCTTGCACCATGTTGATGAGGCTTGGCTTGAGCTCAAACTCAAGGTTGTTGGTTTTGAGTGTTGGTCTAGTGCGGATGTTCTCAGTGCTTAGAGCAGAGAATTCATAGAGAGTCTTGTCAGATATAGCTCAGAAACTGGTGTTGAGCTTCCTCTTGATTAGGTTGATTCTGATTAGAAGTTGTTGGTGAATCATAACCAAGCCTGCAATACCCTATATAAGATATGAACAAAGACAAACAAGGATAAGCCTGCTAAAGTAGAGGTTATGATTTTATAAATAAGTATTTATTTGATCAATTCTCTTAGCCATGTGCCCCTCCCCGACAACGGTGTCAGAAATGCTTGTTGACATTTCTTAGCATCACTTTTTACTAGGTTGTCATCTCTAGCATAATGCCAGAAATGCGTGGTTGGTAATTATTAATGACACTGGTAAACTTCAGAGAAAATTATATATATATATATATATATATATATTTAAAGTATCCGCAAGCGCACAAATAATGTACCATTGTATCATTTCACCCAGGAGTATAACAGGTATCGTTATTTATATTTTATCCACAGGGAGGAGCGTTGTGGTTGTGTTGGCATAGAGATATTGACATATATATATATATATATATATATATATATATATATATATATATATATATATATATATATATATATATATATCCAATCACAAGAATACCAGTTACAGTACCTATCAGCCAAAGAGGAATTCTTCCAGTAGTATCGGCCATTTCCCCTACTTTCCTCCACATTTTCTCAAGTGGTCATGCTAGAGACAAAAACAGTCATGGATAGTTATAAAGATGGTATCCTTCCAAATGGGATAAGGGAATTCTTACTACTCTCTTTCTTTCTCTCAATTGAAGAAGTAATTGGAAAATAAAACAGCAAGTACAAAAATGAGTAATAAACCCCAGTATAGACTGGTACGATTCAATTCAACATTTTGTTCATTCGGGTTTGATTGTATCATAGTTCTATAGTTGGAATTTGGTTTATCGTTGGATGAACTGCATTGCTGATATTGATCCCAAGAAAAAAACCGTGGGTACAGCTAATCCGTGAACAGCCAGCCATCGCAATATATATATATATATATATATATATATATATATATATATATATATATATATATATATATATATATGTGTGTGTGATAAAATCACTCTCATGCTATGGCAGGGGTAAGTCAAGGGATAAATAAATGATAAGTGTAAGGTAATAATGGTATTCCAAATGTAGAAGTAGAGACTCATAAAATATGGTACGGCTAAACAGGAGATTCGTAAAGAGCAAAAGATTTCTAAGTCATTCCTTATCTACTAAGTCTTTTGTACACCCTAGTATATATACTCTCATCTATAGTATAACTAACTTTGGATATATGCATAAGAAACATTACTAAGGAAGATCAAGAACAAAGCTTGTCTCCCTTCGCAACCGTGTTCTACTTGCTCAACAAACGGGGAGTGAACTACAAGGACTCAATGGGAGTATCACATATGTGATCTACCACATGACCTAGAGTATAGAATGCATTCGTAGGCAAACAATATCTAAGCACCATGCTTACATAGTGTCAACCACTTAACTCACTCGAGTACTGAGCTAAGAGCTTTGCGAACATATGCATAAATTCATCATCAATCATAACTATATCAAGCATACAACTGGAACAAACTAGGAACATAATAAATAGCAATATAATATTGAAGTAGCATAAAATCATAAATATAGAGATACAATGGCTATAACAGTCTCTAGACGACAGATCTAAAATCCTGAGCAATAGCCCACACTCTTCTTGAACCTTGCCAGCTAACCTATACTATAAACTTGAAGAATTAGAGCTCTACTTTCATCTCTCTAGAAACCCTAATTTCTGGTCTAAACTTGACTTATGGCAGCGTGCTTTGGTAGGGGTAGGGGCTGGTATACATAGGCCGGAGTGTCCAACGTGAGCCCTTGGATCAAACTGACTTAAACAACGGTGTAGATGTATCCTAGGAGGCGGTGGGGAACTGACTTAACAACATGGCTGATAGGTGGGGCCCACAGGGGCCAGCCGGCCTATATGTGGGGCCAGGTGACCCCACTTGTCATCCCCTTGCTCTTTGCTTCGGTGATGTGGCTTCTGGAGTGTTCTAAAGTCTTCCCACGTCGATTTCACGGTAGAATTATGCAATTTCCTTTGATGAATAGGTCCCCCATTGACGGTTTTCTGGATAAACCCTGCTGAAAACACAGATTCACTAAAACTCATAGAAATTATCAGTTTAAACCCCTAAGTCTATGTTGGTGATCATTTTCATACATCATTTCAAGTTATATTGATGTTTTAAGCATTTGCATAAAGTTTTGAAAAGAATCATAGCTGCTAAACCAAACATCCAAATTAAATTTGGATTACACCATCGTGTTTTTTGCAATAAATTCTTCGAAATAAGACCCCATAAGGATATATTTAGATAATTTTGTTACCGAAAATTTATCTTATGAAGATAGAAAATTTTCTTTCATTAAGTAGATGTGATGTTCTAGGTTTAGAAAACAATGTTCCGCATTTATAAAAAAATATTCACGGTTAATAAGAATAATATTCTAGATCTAAAAACAAATTATAAGTTCATATGGGTACTAATTGAGTATCCTGACATATACCATAAAACATCTCACGAGTACTAGATACTCAAATAAATCATGGAACATCCTATTTTGTACGACGCGAACATGACAAAACATATCATAGGACATCAGTTGTATACTGTGTGAACATCACATGTATACCATAGAACATAGGAAATAAAAAGCAAAACATGAAAACAAAGAAAATGAATAATTAAAATAATTAATTATAGGATAACACAAAAAGATGAAAAAGGGAAATAAAAAAGAACAACAAATGCTATTAAATATATAGAAATAAATAGATAAACACAAATAAATTAATAAAATATTGAACAAAACATAAAGGGAAACACAAGTAATAAAAACTAGAAAAATCACATAAGAAGAGAAAAAAAATAGAACATCACTAGGGCCTTGTTTAGTTCCATCCTAAAAGTTTACACCCTATCTAATCGAATGTTTGGACACATGCATGGAGTATTAAATATAGACTAAAAAATAACTAATTGCACAGTCTGTGACTAATTTATGAGACGAATCTTTTAAGCCTAATTAGTCCATGATTTGATAATGTGGTGCTACAGTAACACGTGCGCTAATGACGGATTAATTAGGCTTAATAAATTCGTCTTGTGGTTTACTGACGGATTCTGTAATTTGTTTTTTATTAGTATTCGAACATGCCATGCGACGCCCCCCATATGACACCCGATGTGACACCCCAAAATTTTACACCCTAGATTTAAACAAGGCCTAGATACTATTTGAACAACTTAAAAATATCACAGGACATCTCTCGGGTACCACATCAATGCTTAAAGATAATTGTTAAACATCTTATTTACACAACATAAACATATGTAAATAAATCATAGAACATCACATGTAGAATACGTAAACATCACAACAAGACATGAGGGGAAACAAAAATAATAAAAAGAAAAGAAACATGTAATAAAAGAAAATAAAGAAGAACATCACATAGATAGTACTTACCTAAAAATACTACCAAACATCTCATGAGTACTATGTGAACATCCCATTTATACTACATAAAAATCCAAAGACACATCAAAACATTACATGTATACTACGCGAACATTACGTGATTCTCATAAAATAAAGGGAAAAAGTAGAACATGAAAAAAGATAACAAATAATTAATAATAGTAAAATAATGAAGAAGAAAAAGGGAAATGAAGAAAATGAAAAGAACAAAAAAGTCCAAAGAAAAGGGAAGGAAAAAAGAAAAATATACTGCGTGAACATCTCACGAGTGTTGTGTGAATACTCAAATATAATCATGGAACATCTTATTTACACTACATAAACATCACAAAATATATCTAGACCATAAGATGTATACAACATGAATATCACATGTATATAATAGAATATAGGAAATAAAAAGAAAAACATGGAAAAAGAGAAAATGGATAATTAAAATAATCAACTAGAGTAAAACACAAAAAAGGAAATGAGAAATAAAAAAGAATAATGAATGCTATTAAAAACATAGAAAAATAAATAAACACAAACAAATTAATAAAATATTGAGCAAAACATAAGGGGAAACAAAAATAATAAAATAGCACATAAGAAGAGAACAAAAGAGAAAATTACTGGATACTATTTAAACAACCTAAAATATATCAGAGAACATCTCACTGGTACTCTGTGAATATCTCAAAATACATCCGTGAATATGCTTAAATATTACCGTGACCATCATATTTATACTCCATGAATATCTCAAAATACATCATAAAACATCTTATTTATAATACGTGAACATCACAACAAGACATGAGGAGAAATAAACATAATAAAAAGAAAATACAAAAGATGAAAACTAAAATATGAACATGAAAAAACAATTAATTAGAGTAAAATAACAAAGAATATGAAATAAGAAAATAAATAGCAAATGCTATGAAATATATAGAAAATATAAAATAAATAAATAACTAAAAAATCAAAATTAATAAAAGAAAGACAAAAGATAAGGAAAAACAAAAATAATAGAATAGAAATGTTACATGATGGAGGAAAGTAACTAGAACATCATATTGTATTAAATGAGAGAAAAAAGAAAATAAAATAAAACGGAAAAAATAAATATAAGAAAAAAGAGAATAAAATCTAACAGCCTACCGCAAATTAAGGAACAATAAGAATAAGAAAAAAACGAGAGAAACTAACATACGCGCCGTTCCACGGGCCGTTGCGTCCGTCGTTGGGCCGTTTCTGCACTTGCTCGCTTCATAGTCTGGTTTTATTTGGCGGCCTTGAAATTTGAGGGGCCTAGAGCGAAACCAAAATTTAGGGCCCCTTAATATTTTTTTTTCAAAAAAACATTAGGGCCCTTAACATGAACACAAGTAATATAAAAAAGTAATATTTTTTGACAAGGTAATAATGAAGATGTTTTTTTTCACAGGTTATAAATCTCCATCACGGTATGCAACATGGTAGCGCTATGCAGCCATTCTCCCCAATAATTTTCGCTCTCCAATAATTTTATATATCTTGTGCGCACTCTAGAGAGCCGTTCTTGCTCTCTATCTTTGGCTACCGAGAAATCTAGAATAGAGAATGATTATATTTAGATAACCAATTGAAGAAGCAGTTTGAGGGTATTTTTCTATCAATTTTTTTTCTTCTAACAATTAGAAAGGATATAGAGAGTTTCTTGCACTAAGAGCATCTTTAAGAGACTTTTTAAAATTTACTCTATAAATCACCATCTGGAGAGTCATTTGAGTAAAATAGCTTTCTATATTTTTGTACCCTCCAACAACTTTTCTATATCTTATGCGCACTCTCGAGAGCCACCCACTATCAAGCTTTGGTTAGAGAGAAATCCGAAATAGAGGATGCCAATATTTAGAGATCAAATTAAAAAGGTTGTTGGAGGAAATTACTATTCCTGAAATTAGGAAAAAATATATAAAATATATAAAGAGTCTCTTGAAGTTGCTTAAAAACGTCCGTATCCTGTGCTCCCCTTGGAGCTTTTCTCTCTCTTTATTATTCTTTAGAGGAGGTCTGTATGCATGGCATCTCTTTAGGCTTTACTAGTTGCCAAAGTTCCTCAAATGAAGGGAAAGAATATAAACAGGGACCAGTGATCTTTATCCTGTGTGTGCGCAAAAAGGATCCCATGGCCAGCAGCAGGTAGCGGACCATATCAAAAATAGGTCCTCTAAATCCACATATAGGCAGGGGTCCCGTGCTCTGCATGGACCTATAGTTTTCCAGATGGGCCGGGAATGATGGGCCGGCCAAGGCACGGCCCGAGAAAGCACGGCCCAAGCACGGCCCGGCCCGGCAGCCTGCGTGCCCGTGCCTGGGCTGCCAATTCTGCCCATGGGCCAGCACGGGCACGGCACGGTAAAGAGGCCTGGCCCGCTAACGGCCCGCTATCCAGTGAACTCTCAGCCGTCCGATCCCCCCCTGATGGATTGTGGCCGTTGGATCCAGGGCAACGGCGCCGCCGCGTATATAAGTCGGCCAGCCTCCCCCGCTCGGCCGCTCACAAACCCTAAATCATTTAACGCTCTCCGCCTCTCCCTCCGTCCCTCCTCTCCTCTCTGGCTCTCGCAGTCTCGCCCTCTCCGACGATGGTGGCGAAGGGCAATGGCCCCTCCCAAGGGCGACAGCGACTCGCCGTCGTCCCCGTGGACCCCGCCTCCTCCTCTCGTCCTCCGGCAGCCGCAGCTCTGGAGCTCCGACGATGCAGGTAACATCCCCTTCTGCTCTTCTTCTTTCTCTCACTGTCACTGACTCACTCCCTCTTCCGCAGCACGGATCCGCGGATCCGCTGCTGCTAGGAGCTCCGGCTGCGCCGTCTTCAGCGCCGGTGACGTCTAGGTAAGAAACCCTAACCCTAGCTCCGAAGCCTAACCCTAACCCTAGCTCAGATCTGCTCCGTTCTTGATTTCTTTTCTTGAATCTTGAGTTCTTGACTGATGTTCTTCCTTTCTTCTTCTTTTGGCAGACGTTTGAGGCCAGGGCAAGTGAGGATGCCGTCCCGGCCTCCCTCTGTCTCTGAGGACACGGTGGAGGCTAGTGCCACTGCCATGGCTGATGAGATGGAGAGGGTCCGCGACCTCCCTGGTGGTGACGACGACGATGACATGGGCGACGAAGAGGTAAAAGAGCTCTTCGGCCGTGGAGCTGTACCTGGTGGAGCTGGCGCAGAGGACCCCATCGACCTTGATGGTGACGAAGGTGGTGGTGGAGAAAAAGACGGTGAGAACACCGACGATGACCAGGACCAGGTATCACGCCCCTCTACCTCTGATGTGTGGCAAGATTTACAGAAGCTCTTCAAAATGGGTCCCAAAGGTAAGAAGATCAGGTATGGCGCTATCTGCATCCATTGCAAAAAATAGTACTCTGGTAGATCTGCAGGTGGCACTGGCCACCTCCGTCGTCACAGGGATAAATGTGCTAAGAGGCGAGAGAAAACTAGGGGGTTTAGTCAGTCTCAGATTTCTTTTAATCCTGATGGTTCTATGCGTAATTAGGATTACTGTCCTATGCGTGCTCGTACTGAACTGTGTAGATTGCTTGCTAGGGTAGATGTTCCTATCAGCTTTGGTGAATCTGCTGCATTTGAGGAATACATTAATAATGCTCATAATCCTAAGTTTCAGGCTGTCTCTACACAAACCACAACTAGAGACTTAGCCAAAATGTTTTCTGATAGAAAGAGTAAGCTTGTTGAGGTACTTGCTTCTGATTCTGTTAATTGTGTGTGCCTTACCTCTGATATTTGGTCTGGCAAAGACAAAGAGGATTATCTTAGTGTTGTTGCTCATTACATAAACCCTGATTGGCAACTAGAGAAGAGGGTTCTTGGTCTTGTGCTTATTGATTGTTCCCATAATGGACAGAACATTGCTGATAGAGTTGCATCTGTTCTTGGTGAATATGGTGTGCTTGAAAAAGTATTTGCTGTTACTTTGGACAATGCTTCATCTAATGTTTCTGCCATGCGTATGCTAAGACCTATTTTATCTAAATATCTTGATCTTGAGGTTCCTGTAGAGGATCCAAGACATCCTGAAACTGCTGTTACTACTATGTTCTTGCATCAGCGTTGTGCATGCCATATAATCAACATGATTGTTAAGGAGGCACTTGGGTCTGTAATATGAGAACTTGGACAATGATGTAAGAACATTGAACATTTGAACTTTGGAGCTAGGCTGTACTCTTTTCCTGACTAGAGTTTCTCACAAGGGTGAGTTTTACCTAGCAGGTTTTTAGTGAGGCAGCCATTGCACATGCTCCCATATTCCTATTTTCTTAACTCTTGTGTGTTTGCTCTGTTTTTGTTTCTCCGGTTCTTTTTCTGATAATTTTGATTCCAAATTATGCTTGTTACATCAATCTTGAACTGATGAAGTGGTACTTAAAATGTGTTTAGTGCCTGGGCCGGCACGGGCACTGGCGTGCCACCGTGCCTGCTGGCACGGCACGACACGGCTTGCACTTCATAGTGCCGTGCCTGGGCTGCCACTTCGGCACGGTGGCACTATCAGGCACGGCACGGTGGGCCGCCGTGCCACATAGTGCCGTGCCTCGCCGTGCCGTGCCTGGCCGTGCCCGTGCCCGTGCCCGTGCCGTGCTGGGCGGCCCATTTGGAAAACTATACATGGACCATCCGACCATGGGAAATTTTCTTTATAAAATCCATGCATGACATCTTTAGGCTTTATTAGTTGCCAAGTTCCTGTAACGAAGGAAATAAGAATAAATAAAGAGTAAAATGCATCGGAGGTTCATTAACTTTCGTTGAGGTGTCATCTAGGTCCATCAACTCTGAAACTGCATTTTTGGGTCCATTAACTTTCGTTATGGTGTTATTTAGGTCCATCAACTTTGTACTACATTTTTTGGTCCATAAACTTTTAAAATGATTCACTGCAGATCCATAGGATGCACGGCACGATGCAACATGGCGGGCGAGGACCCACGGCCAAAGCCACCGCGACCGGCTGTACCGACGTAGCCAGCAGACTTCCAATCAGATGTCGACACGTGTCTTTCCATCCCACAGCAGCCGCCAGGCACATCGGCTGGACACGTGGCTCACATCGCGTCGGGTCTGCACGTTGCGGCGGTACAGCCCGTCTGCATCTAATTCTTTTTCCCGATCAGTTCCTGCATGACAGCTCCGACCGTGTGCTCGAAGGCTAGTTGCCATAGACACACACACGTGTACGCACAGTGAACCACGCCGGCCTGAAGGCTCGGTCTCAAGCATGTCCACGAGGATTACACACGAGGAAAAGAATAGGCGCCGTTGACCGCGGCGGCGGCAATTGTCACCATGACAGTTAGGGACGACTTGATGACCGGCTCGGTATAGCGGAAGAAGACTGCAGCGGCTCACGGCACTCCTTGGGTCGGGACTCCTCTTCGGTGGCTCCTCCGCGAAGGCGAAGGAACGCCACGGCAAAGTGTTTTTTATGTTTAAAAATAATGCTATGCACGGAGTAGAGTGCTTAGTCATAATTAAATTTGGTATTAACCTCGGTATCCTCAATGGATCTATATGCCACGTCACCATACATGTCTTGTAGATTGTTTTTTTTTTAAGTTGGGATTATTTTGGATGTAATAAGGTTTTGGCAAAAATTTGTTCGAGACCCATGTAGGACTTAGCACGGATAAAGTAGTTCGGAGTAGAGCCCTGCTGGTTACGGCAGCTGTGCTTGTGTGGGGTGGGGTTCTCTTGTTCAAATAGGCAGCGAACTCAGCCCAACCTAACACATATATCCATTTGCCTTCTTATTAGTCGTTACCCGTCGACAAAGAAGCGCTGAGCTGAGCTCGCCGGCGCCGTTCCTATGGCATGGTGCGGCCGGGGCAGCGCAGGTGAGAAAACACCGTTCCGGTGCCTACTAGATGCGGCACGGTACACAGCGGCGTCCATGGTGACCGTGCTCATCCTCGTCGTTATCGTCAAGGCCATGAAGGTGGTTCTCTTCCCCGAGTCGCTGTACGTCTCCGTTGTCGGAGGCTCCATCTCCGTAGCGCCATCATCAACCCGGCCGCCCAAGCCGGGGATGTCTGGTCCGCCGGCTAGACTGAGGTACTTCGCGGATCTCCGGACATACAACCCGAGAAGGTCCACCGCCCGCATGTACTTCGTCAAGGTCATTACGTACCTCTTCGAAAACGACACCCCGGCGTCGTCGTCACGTCCATTGGACAACTGCTTCGCCGCCTACAGGCAGGACGACTTAGTCGTGCCGTCGACGTCGCAGGTGTTTCTAACAATAATGTTTTGGCAAGACCTCAACGCATCCGACTCCACCACACCGCAAGCGATGTACTCGCTGTACAACAACGAGAGCGCCGGCGTGAGAGGCGTCACCATGCGGATGGATGCCACCCTCGTCACCGAGGAGCTCACGTCGTCTGGGTTCAGGCTCAATAGCAGTCGCAAGGTCCAATACTACTGCTGGCCGCTCGTCGTCATCCGTGGCGAGCACGGCGCCGTGCACGAGGAATTGGAGGACGACGACGTCTTTTGCAGGAATGGGCGGGGAACTCATTTCATTTAGTTGTCACAGTATTATTCATCTGATGTACTGTACTCATTATATTATACACACTGGGCCATCATCATCAGCCCGTGCTAATTAAGCAACGGGGTCTACGGTCTTGGAACGACGACACTTTGGTGTTTCTTGTTTAATTTCTTTGTATATGTGCTTCATCTGTCCCAGATTATAAGACGTTTTGGTATTTCTAGATTCATAGCTTTTGCTAATTTGGAACGGAGGGAGCAGTACTTTTAAGGTCATTAGGGAGGATTTTTCGCAACATCGGCATGCATAAATAGTATTTTTTTTGTGTGCATTTGTGTGTGTGAACTTGGTGTGATATGTGGGTATTACTGAAAAAAAAACAATAATCCGGCTTCATTCCCCGAGACGCGAGGAATCTGGCTAGGCTTTTTTCACATGTTTCTCCACACTCAATCTTGTGTCTCAAGCCCACACACAGGTGCATCAAGTTTTTCATCACCCCAGCATTCATCGTTGTCTCAAGTCTTCTTAAAAAACCATGGAGCTGCTGGTCTCCGACCTGTCGTCCATGACACTCTACCAACACACTGTTGTCAGACATGATGCGACTATATTTGTTTCCGCTTGTGACAGCTTTCTTTTAATTTGACCAAAAAAAATATATCCAAACGCGATGCCCGCAGCATTGCTTGCAAACTTCTTACGCATGTGTGCCGGGGAATCAAATATGATCCAATTGCATGCAAAATATCAAATGTCAATATGCAATTTGTGATGCGGTCATAATACTGGCCGCCATAAAATTTGTCAGATTTAAATCACGATCATTGAAATCAAGAGGTTCTATTTGGTTGTTTCCTTTTTATAGATGTCAATGGTAATGCACAACTTTCTAGCAAGAAAAAATAGGGTGACTCGGAGATGGAGAGTACAATGTAGTTAGGGATGAAAACGGTGAGAAAACCACTCAACCGTTTTCTACTTCTACATTTGAATACGAAAATGAAAGCGAAAGCGGTAAAGCCGGACACGAAAATGAACACGAACTTACGGAATATCGAGAATTTCGAAAACGAACTAATTCGAGTGGAGTTATGTCGAACACGGTCGGTATACGAAAAATCAATACGAAATATTGATCCTTAGGACCAAGTGCATAACAATTAACAAGTGAATAACAGTTAACAAGTCCTGCAACTTTCATAAAAAGTATCTCCATTCGACACCATATAAGAAAGATATGATTTTTCTAAGACAACAAGTGCTTGCTTACGATTAATATACCGCTGAAACTTTCTTTAATTTTTTTTGAACATCTTAAAGACCTCAAATGAAAAAACTAAAAACTAGAAAGTTGTAGATCTCGTTGAGAGCTATAATTTTCATATAAAAATCATCTTTATGCAAGATCGTATGAAAAAGATACAATTTTTCTAAGGCTGGACTTCTAGTGGCCCAAATTCGGTTTAAACCGAATTTCGAATATGGAATATTCCGAATTAAAAGTAGAAAAGTAGAAAATGGTCGGAGAACGTCCAAATCGTTTTCGTTCCAATTTCGAATTTGGTGTTTCGAATTTCGAACCGAATTCGAATTTGTCCGAAAATACGAATTCAATCCGATCAAATGTAGAAAACGATACAGTTCGGTACGGGATATTTCTGTAGTGTTGTCATCCCTAAATGTAGTTTTGGGACAAGCTTTATTCGAAGTGTAAGCAGATGGTTTGAACTTCCCAATTGTTTAAGAGAAAAGGAAAAAATAAATAAAAGGGTCTGATTTGTGGACATTATTAATTAAATGAAAAAGGGAAGAGATACGCGAACTGATTGTTGAGTTCCTTGTGGTGGAACTTGTCCACCTGGATTTAAGTCCTAGACTTGGCACGAGTACTCGTATTTTTCTGGATTTATTCCAGGATTTAACGGCGTTATTATGCTTTCAGTGGTAGGCGACGTCCCCCTCGACAACAAGACGTCTACGTTGTACTGTGTAATTTAAAAAAAGAAGAAGAGATGTGGTGCATGGATGCTGGATGCATGATACCTTCCCTGCTTGCAAGGTTAAGAGCTGCCGGATCATGACATAACAAATTAGTAGGCCAATCTATTATTAATAATCTAATAAGTACACGTGCATGCACTTGAGTAATTTGCTAGACGACGCTACATAGCTAGAGATCGAGCACTCCTATATGTCCATCTTCTTAACAGTCTGTTTGACGACCCAGCAGCTATACACACTCCCGTCCCGTAGGGCGTAGGCATACATGGCGATGGCACCTCCGTCATCAAGCGGCCAGCTGGAAACCAAGCACTACATCCTGGCTGCCCTAGCGGCGACCCTCGTCGCGGCGGCGGTCGTCACCGTCGTGTCGGTCGTGCTGAGCCCGGCGCGCCTCAGCTTCTCCGTCACCGACGCGCGCAACGACTTCACGAGCCACCCGGCGCGTCTCTTCCTCACCGTCGCCGCCCAGAACCCGAGCCGGCGCGCGGCCGTGCAGTACTGGAGCATCTTCGCCGAGGTGAGCAACAACAGCACGCCGTACCGGATCAGGGCCGACGTGTCGGCGCAGCTGCCGCTGTACCAGCGGAGGCGCAGCGAGACCAAGGTGAACGCGACGGTGTCCATAGTGGGACTCGCCCAGGCGGACGCCTTCACGAGTAACAAGACGAACCGCAAATTGAGCGTGATGGTCGCCGCCGTCGCGCGGTTCAAGGTCGGCGTCGCGTGGACGAGGCTGTACGACATCAAGGTCTCCTGCGGGAACGTCGACTTCTTCGCTAATAACCAGAGCAGCACCGCTGACTGCCATGCCGATTGATGATGCACATCGGCATGCACGCATACTTTGTAAATCCGTTTCTGTTTATGTTACAGAGAAGCCTTGCAGTATAATCCAGTGGGAGTAGCCAGGTGATAGATCGATGCCTTTTGAACCCAGGTGTTAATGTTTTTTTTATTTGCTGGTTAGGACTTGTGTAATTTTCTTCTTTTTTAATAAACAAGCTATTGATATCATAGAAATGAGAAGCTGATAGCCCTGAGAGTCTACTAATAAAAGGAATAAAAGAAGACCACACAAAATAAACAGATACTCCATCCGTTCTAAATTATAAGTAGCTTTGATATTTTTTGTTCATTTATTTTATTATGTATCTAGACATATTATTATATCTATATGTATAGCAAATTGGATGAGCGACTTTTTTTTCTGGAAAATTCAAAGCGACTTATAATTTGGAACAGAGGGAGTATTATAATTTTCTACTCCCTCCATTCCAAATTATAACATGTTTTGGCTTTTCTAAATACATAACTTTCACTATACATTTAGATATGCACTACATCTAAATATATAAGAAAAATGATATAACTAAAAAAACAAAACGTCTTATAATTTAGAAAGAAAGAGTATCTTTTATGTTAGCCATGCACCCATTATATTATACACACTGGGCCATCATCATCATCCCGTGCTAATTAAGCAACGGGGTCTACGGTCTTGGAACGACGACACTTTGGTGTTTCATGTTTAATTTCTTTGTATGTAGTACTTTTAAGGTCATTAAGGAGGAAGCATCCGCATGCATAAGTAGCTTTTTCCTTGACGACACTTTGGTGTTTCATGTTTAATTTCTTTGTTTGTAGTACTTTTAAGGTCATTAAGGAGAAAGCATAGGCATGCATAAGTAGCTTTTTTGTTTTTTTTAAATTACACAGTACAACGTAGAAGCCCACAATACGCACGCACACTCATCCGTCATCCCTATGAACACACTTACGCAAACTCAACCCCTATAAGCACCTCCGAATGACTGAGCTGGCAGATCTCGAGATTCATGAAGTCACTACAGACGTTTTGCTATCGACGGGAACATCGCCTACCACTGAAAGCATAGCGCCGTTAAATCCTGTAATACATCTAGAAAAATGTGAGCACCCGTGAAGTCGAGGACTTGAACCCAAGTGGCCAGATTCCACCACAAGAAACCCAACCAACTAATCTATGATCTGTGTAGATTGGGTGTGCATCGGCATGCATAAATAGCCTTTTCGTGTGTGTGGATTTGGTGTCGTGTGGGGTACATTATTAGGTCAGTCTGAGTGGGAGTTCCATTGTTACATCTGGCCTAACTTGGAATTTGGCCCATGTGCATGTTAATGAGATATTGTGGGGGTTTAGTCTCACCTTAATTGTTTAAGGAGGGTTAGACCAACATATAAGGCTTCTAGAGTCTATCCCACCATCTTCGAGTTAATCCTTTTACGCGAAGCAATGATGACAGAGTAAGTGGGATGGTAGTAGGTGTGGTTCACTCAGGGTGCAGAGTGGATCTAAGCCGTTTGGACTCTAGGGCGTTACAAATGGTATCAGAACCAACCTTCGTGGCCACAGGCGCATGTAGGCCCTGTGGGGTGCATGGCATGGCACATGTGCCGGCACTGGACGCACGGTCACGTGTGATAAGAGGTAACATTATTGGTGATTGTTTGCCCTGTTGCAGGTGTGTTTTGCCGATGAGTGTGGGGGGTTTAGTCCCACCTTGGTTGTTTGAGGTGGATTAGACCAACATATAAGGCTTCTAGAGTCCATCTCACCATCCCCAGGTCAATCCTACTTTTATACGAAGCGAGGATGAAAGCATAAGTGGGATGATGGTAGGTGTGGTTCACTCAGTGTGTAGAGTGGATCTGATCTGTTTGGACTCTGGGGCGTTACATTCATCAAAGTTTTATTTGCATTGATTGCCACATAAATGTTTTTGATGATGTGGTAGTGTTTTTAAGAAGTGAGAGATGAAGTGAGTTTCATGGAGATGACACTCTCTCAGCACGATTACAGATTCTCTACGAGCCATGAAATAAAATGTCTACGAAACTATAGAATAAAACTATCCATTGAGAGTAGATGTTTCATCCATATTTCATTTTATTCTATATGACATGGCAGTCTTGGAAACAACAACACGAAACTCCTCACTAAGACTGGCCTTAGTTCACTTTGAATTTATAGGATAATGGAAAAAACACTATAATCCAGCTTCGTTCTCTGAGTAGAGTGTTGGTGGTCTTTACCGATCAAATCCGACCACCAAATAAGTGACAAAAAGAGGAGAAATTGTCAAACTTTATCACATATGCATTTAATGTTAACCAAGTTCCACATATATTTGGAGAACATTATTTTGCAGGTCACAAACACAAATACATGAAATAAATCACCAAAAGGCTCTTTCAGACGCTGATTTGCGCAAAGGAACAAGGGGGACGCCCATCAACTCAATTCAAATTGGGCAAAAACCCACGGAGCAGTGATCCATGACCAGCCCATGGCCTGCCACGCAAAGGCGGTGGCGAGGCGGCGTAGTCAAGGGGCGGCCGGTCCTAGGGGGCGGCCGGGCCCCTGCTGGCGTGCCTCAGTCTCTCCTTTGACGGGCGGCGGCATGGCTTCATGCTATGTCGGTGTAGCCCGGGGCTTCGTGCCAATAATAGCTAGAGCACCACCATACCTCCGTGTATAAATAGAGGGGTACCCCCTATCTCATGACACACATCTACATTGAGCATTCCTTCATATTCTTAGTAGTAGTGTCCCTCTAGGTGCTCCTACCTAGTTCTAGTAAAAGAAAATAGGGAGAGAGTGAGAGGAAGAGAGCAGAGGAGGAGCCGGATCTGTCGGATCCTCCTTGACTTTTGTACCTCTATGGAGCTGACTCAACTTTTGAGTAATATCCAGGTTTTGCTTTGGTAAATCGAAGCTTTCTATTTGACTAGTTCAAGTTCTATTTAACTTACTTACGGAAACTCCGCTCGACCGAGTGCTCTAGTCTAAGGTACCGGACTAGAGTAGTGATCGCTAGCATAGACGTGGTGTCTAGGCTACAGTTTACCTGAGTTTGCGCCTAAACCCACAGATAGTTGTGGTAGCCCCAGAGGTGACAGCTCTGACCAGGCCTTTGTATTGCACCACGCGTGGTTTGGTGTTTTCGTAGAGCTTTTAGCAGCCTTCCCCCGATCACCCCTTCCCAGTCTTTTCGACAATCGGAAAGGCACTGCTGCTCCGAAGTAAGTAAGTTTAGTAAGCCTGGACCTTGGTTATCTAGTCTATCTTGGAAGAACCTTAGAAAACCCCTCTCTATCAACAAAAACACTTTATCCTTGGACGACCTTGATTCTTTCTAGTACGCTTCACATTTCCCGTGGAAATCGATACCTAGGAATACTCCGGGTGAAAGCTACAGCGGTATCCGTGTGCTTGCGGATTTATCTGTTTGCGTTAACAAATACCAACAAGCTTTCTAGTGCTGTTGCCGGGGAACGGTAGCTGTTCTAGAATCGAACCAAGTTCGTCCGTGTATCTTTTTTTCTTTTTTTCCACCATCATATGCACCCTACCACCACCACCACGATCCCTACCACATGGATTCCACTCCTATCTTTAAATACTCCGCTCCAAAGGTCGAATCATCAGAGCCGCCACAATCATCACATCCTATTCTTACAAATGGCTATGAGATTCGTCCTGCTTTCATAGCCATGGTTCAGGAGCAATCCTTCTCTTGGCGAGAAGACGAAAATCCTTACACCCACCTTCGGGAATTTGAGCACTTGTGTTCTTGCCTAATTCTTTTTGGCATGACACAAGAGACCATTAAATGGAAATTGTTTCCATTCTTCCTTTTGGGAAGAGCAAAATAATGGTATGCTCATACTGTAGGAGGCGTACATGGAAATTGGGATGAACTTCGAGACAAATTTTGTCTTGCTTTCTTCCCTCTTTCCCGAATTGCTGCCCTTCGAATAGAACTTCTTACCTTTCAACAAAAGGAGGAGACTCTATGAGCTGCTTGGGCTAGGTTCTTAAGCCTTATCACTACCAGTTGAAAGGTCCTTGTGTGGTTTTGGTAATTGAGTGACAACCCTAGGTGGACTAATTATGTTTATGTGAGATACACAGATGATTAGTCCACAAGTACATGTGTGTGAGCAACATATGCCGTGAAGGTGAAAATCGTTTGGAGATATTGTAAAGCTCACACATGCGATGATGAAGGAGATTATTGCACATGAGACATGACATTGAGTCATGTGATCAAGGTGGAGAAGATCAAGACAAGACTTGGCTTGATAGATCCGTTACAAGCGTGAAGGGCAAGTCGGAGGCTTTGGAGCGATGGACCGCGTGGCGGTGAAGCTTAAGCAAGACTTGGCGCCGATGGACGAAGGCAACGGTGAAAAGCAAGTGAAGTCAAGATTGATGAACCAATATGATCACGTGATGATATGAAGTGGATCATATCATTGTCGATCATGTTGGTGCATGTGTTGCATCGACATTGGAGGAGATGGAATGGAATGCGCAAGGCAAAGGTATAACCTAGGACATTTTATTTCACCGGTCATAGGTGTGTAGAGAAGTTAATGACTGGGTTCAGGATAGATGGCCGTACTATCAAGAGGGGCAAACTTGTTTACATATCGGTCATCTAGTGCCACTCGAGTGATCTAACTTTGCATCATCGCTAGGATCGAGTGGCGTGGCAAGTTGAGTGACTAATCCTTTGGAAAATGTTTGTGAAAAACTAACACACATACACATGGTGGTGCACACTTGGTGGTGTTGGCATATATGCAAAGGAGAAGAAGTTAGTGTTGTTGTGAATCATCTTAGAGAAGAGAAAAAGTTTTTTCGGTGTACTTTGAACTCTAGGATAGTCCTTGGATTGGAATACTGCTTTGATCCATTATGATTTGGATCAAGTATGCATATGGGATGTGTAGCCCTCTGAGTAAGCTTTCCAAAATGTCCAAGATCATTAAAATCGGAGTTCGGAGCTAAGATTTATAGCCGTTTTAGCGCTGAAAGGTCTACGACTGGACGCTGGCGCGAAAAATGACCGGACGCTGGAGTCCAGCGTCCGGTCAGCACCTGCGAGTCCGGTCAGTGATGACCGGACGCGTCCGGTCATTGAAAAATGTTGCTGGAACCTCTCTGTAAGTGACCGGACGCTGGGTTTCAGCATCCGGTCGTTATGACCTACGCGTCCGGTCAGTACGCGCTTTGGCCAGTGAAGGGGTAACGGCTATTTTAGCCCTTGGGGCTATAAATAGAAGTGGTGGCCGGCCTTGGGCTATTAGCTGAGCACCCTCACGCCTATGTGGCTTGTGTAGGAGTGCTTGGATGCCCTCTAACTCACTTGTGCTTGCAAGAGTGTGAATCGATTGCGAGTGAGTGTGATTCTAGTGCGTTGCATTATGAGATTGCATCGAGTGGCACTAGGTGATCGAGTTGCAAGCCGGTGGTGCTTGTTACTCTTGGAGGCTGCCACCTCCTCGACGGCTTGGTGGTGGTCTCTGTCGAAGCCCGCAAGAAGCTTGTGCGGTGCTCCGGAGAAGAGCTTTGTGAGGGGCATTGTGCTCGCCCCACGGGAGCCGTGAAGAGCAACTCTAGTTGAGCATGTCATTGAGCTACCCTCACTTTCGGGGTAGGTTATTGCGGTGCCGACGTGCGGGCTTGGCGGGTGATGCCAATTAGCCGCCGAACCACCAAGTGAGCGGTCGACACAACAGGGACTAGCGTGTTGGCAAGCACGTGAACCTCGGGAGAAAAATCACCGTGTCAACCTTGTTCTCCCCGTTGGTTTGCAATCCCCTTACACAAGCTTGTGATTACTTTTATATACATTGTGCTTGTGTAGTTGCTCTTGTAATTAGTTAGGTTGTGTAGCTCACAAGTTACCTTCTTGCTTGTGTAGCATAGAAGTAGCTCCCTTGCGTGGCTAATTTGGTTTGTGTAACCTTGTTAGTTACTTTGCTTAGTTTGTGTAGCTAAGTATTTGAGCTCTCTAATTTGGCATTGGTTGCCTTGTTATTGAGCATTGCTAATGAGCTTAGTTGGCTTTGTGCTTTTGCTTACTAGTATGAGTAGGAGCTCTCTCATTGCTTGAAATACTAGTAGTATAGATTTGTGTGACCTTGCTCCTAGAATTGGTTAGGTGAGCTCTAGTTAGCCCGGCATCTTTGTTGCTTAATTAGGATCTTTGCAAGGTGCTAGAGAACATAGATAGAGGGGTGTAGTCTTGGCTAGACCGATAGTTTTAATTCCGCACTTGTTTCGGTTAGCCGATACGATTAAGTTTTAGAAATGACTATCACCCCCCCTCTAGTCACCTTCTCGACCTTACACCAGTCCAAACCTTTCCTTGCCAGACCATATCCTTATTTACCACTTCCATCTTGATCTTAGCAAGGAAGCTGCTCTCCAACTTGACCTATCTTCTAGAGGCTCGTTCACACACAATACCATTAGTGAGGGGAAGGCCATTCTTGAGAAAATCCTTGAAAACACCCCTTACACCAGCATATATGATGAGTTTCCTGAAGAAGAAATTGAGTCAAGCCCCGACCAACAAAAAGAGGCACGCGCAACCGAATCTGAATTTCCTTCAAATCCTTCCTATGACCCGGATGCCAAGGACCTCCCATTCAGGGAATACATCACACTCCTAGGGATGATGAACATCATCCTTTTACATGCCCCTTTGAATTCAAGGATGACCTTTTCCTTGATGCTGATCTTGGGAATGCTTTAGAGCCTCCCAGTTCAACATCATCTCATGCCTCGAATTCTAATATGAGACATCAGGGAGGATCCAAGGATGAAATATTGTCGACAGAATATCGTCGGCAGTCCACCGAGGGGTATCCCGCGATGGTAGATTGATCGGAAGAGGAGCGTGTGATCAAGAACAAGAAGGCAACAGAGACACATGAGTTATACAGGTTCAGGCCGTCAGTACGACGTAATACCTTACTCCTGTGGTCTGTTGGTTTGTATTAGCTATCGTATGATTTGTCGTGAATTCGTAGGGAGTCCCTGCCCGCCTTATATAGTCTGGGGGGCTAGGTTACAAGTCGGTTAGATCTGAGAGATAACCGGAAAGTAATAACAGATTACAAGAAATATGGGATCATACGTATCCTATCAGATCTCGTAACATCTTCAGGATATCCTCTCCATGCCTTGCGGGGGTCGCCGAGCAGAACCATGCCCTGCAAGGCTCCTTCTTATGGGCTGGGCCGCCCCTGGAGGCATAGCCCATGTGTCCTGCCGTGGGTATCCGGGGTCGTACCCCCCACAGCTAGTCCCCGAGCGCCTTGTACCCGTTGTGCAACGCCGTCTTGAGACTTTCCGAGCAGGTGCGAACCAAAACCGAGCGGTCCAAATCGTGGTCCGACCACCATAAGGAGTCGCCGAGCAGTTGTGAGCAGCTGCCGAGCAGCGTACAACATCGCCGAGCAGTGTGCTCTGAGCATGGCTTGTCATAAGGGTGTAAGGAGCTCAAGTCCAAAATTAAAAATTCCTGCATGGTAGAGGGAAGTGTGCCCACTTAGAATCCGAAAACGAAGGTAAAGATACCTGGTTTTATCTTTTAGAGGCTCAGAGTCTTTCAAAAAAACAAACACATTCACCGCAAGGTGAAGTGTGCCCACTTAGTCCCCGAGCCTGACAGTAGGTGACGTAGTCACGTGGTGCCAGGCTCAGAAATTAGCAAACCGTCCGAGCAGGTAGCCAGTCCCCGAGCGTAGCCTCCAGACAAAAAACAAACACATTCACCGCAAGGTGAAGTGTGCCCACTTAGTCCCCGAGCCTGACAGTAGGTGACGTAGTCACGTGGTGCCAGGCTTAGAAATTAGCAAACCATCCGAGCAGGTAGCCAGTCCCCATGTTTCTGGCGTAGATATCAGATAAATCAAACCGCAGCGAGAAATTTGGAGTAATGGCTGTACAGTATCAGTTACTAAGCCTCATTAAAATGCGGAGAATTCGGAGAATAAGTGGCGGCGATAAATGATCGGCGTGGGCTACTGTGACGCGATAGCCCAAGTTGCGGCCCATTAAACCATTTTGGAGGAGTCAAAGTAGCGCTGATCGCGGGAACGGTTTCCCATAAACCCTCAGAGTCAAGGGAGAGTGGGGAAAGTGCTTTATAACCGCGCCGCCACACACATCGCCTCCTACCTCAGTCAAGCCACCCTGCTTCCTGCCTTCGCAATCCCTGTGCTTCACATTCCACACCAAATGCGAGCATTCACCTCCAACCCTAGGACCAATCCATGGCGCCGAAAAAAGGAGCCGCAAAGCCGAAGAAAGTGGCCACCGGAGCCAGCCGTGACGAGGAGTGGGTGCCATCGAAGACGTCGGTGGCGGATCTCGATAAGATGGTGGCGGCGGGCGTTCTCCCAGACCGTCTAACTGCTGGATGGCGGCCAGCTAGTGGTGAGCCCTTCCCGACACAACATACTGATGAGGCTGTAGTATTTGAGGATTATTTCTGGCGAGGATTAGGGTTTCCTGTCCACCCCTTTCTGAGTGATCTTATGGAGTTTTGGGCGATTAGCCTCTGTAATCTGCACCCCAACACCATTCTACATGTTTCCATCTTTATCCATTTCTGCGAGGTGTTTCTCGGTGTTCTTCCGCACTTCAACCTCTTCAGGCACCTGTTCTGTCTGAAGAAGGGGGTAGTGGTTCCAAGGTGGTCGGTGGCATTTACCTGCAACTCAGGGATGGGATGGCCAGCGAATACATCAGCGTTCCACTAAATACCTTCCTCAAAGGTTGGAATGCCAGATGGTTCTATATCAAACAAAGTGACCCAATGATTCGATGCAACGTCCACCACATTTTGGTTAATCATATTAACTGGTCGGAGAAACCCAACAATGCTGAGATGGAGCAGGTAATGGAACTGCTGGACTTGATTAAGGGCGTTGAGCTTCGGGGTGAACTGGTGGCGGCTAGCTTTATAGTGCGGCGCCTTCAGCCCTGCAAAGAGAGGGCCCACCCGGCATTTGATTATAAAGGTGACAACGACGGTACCCGGGAAAACACAGATCGTCTGACAAAGAAGGAAGTGATGGACCGTGCCATGGATCTATTTACTTCGAATGTCTCATTCAGCTAGCCAAAAGGAACGAAAGCTTTCAACTGCACCAATCCACCTCCTCAGGTAACCATTTCGCTTCGCGTCTATCAAGCATTAATTGCCGAGCATAGGACTGACGTACTTATGAAAAGATCCATTCGTAGGATAGGGCAATATACTTTTCAGACGTGCCGAGAGCCGATTGGCCGAAAGGAGTAGATCCTCGGCGGCCACTGCAGCCCGAAGAGGATGAGCCGAGCTCCCCGTCGGATAGTCCATCCCCAATGTCAGAGAAGGTCCACAGGAAAAGACCGGCAGTAGACGAGCCGGTCCAAAAAAGGAGAAAAACCGCCAGCTCTCATGCACACAAACCAGGTGGCATCTCTCTTGGAGAGGACCGAGCAGTTCGGCCACGACGAACGGCTGTGCTGGAGTGGTCAGACGATGACGAGGACCAGTCAGCGCTTCCGCCGAGCACGATGGAGGCACCGGTGGATGCTGACGCTCCCAAGCAGCGATCACGGGAGAGTAATGGTCGGGCAATGGCGGACGTCCCGGTGATGCAAACTACCAAAGTCCCCGAACAACGCACAGAAGGGGGTGCCCCCGGGCACCAAGAAGAGCGGCAGCCCGCTGTAGAGGCGCAGGAGTCCTCCCATAAAGCCGACCAAGCAGCAGCGCCTGGGGGGGTCAGGCAGGCATCGCCGATTCAAGAAAATCAATCGGAAGACCAAACCATAAGTATATTTGCCTTGTAGTAATAATATTGTTCCTTGATTTCTCCTTGTTACTGAGAAGCCGATATTACGCAGTGCGACGCCGAGGCCCGTGACCTCAGAAGAAAAAATGACGACTGCTCCCGTCCAGGAGTCCCCTAGTGCTCGACGAACAGAGGACGGGCCAGCCGCCGCTCCCAGCAGACCTGGCGATGGTGAATCGTTGGCGCACACAACCGGCGCGTCGGCTACCGCAACCTCGGCTACGACCGAAAAAGCCATTACCTTGGAAGCGGAAACTGCGGCTGTTGTTGATGCGCCGGAGGCTACAGATGCAACTCCGTCAACGGCTGAGGAGCAAACGTCGTCACCCGCAGGGATGCCAGGAGTGGTCGGAGCGGCGGTCCGACCACGGAGCCCCCCGGTGGTGCCTCAAGCGACTGTGAAGGAGGACGAGGTCGTGGAGATCGAGCGTGCCACACCTGTGCCCCAGTCCATCCGGATTCTCCGTAAACGCGGTGAAGAGGTGGTAGTCGTCGAGGAAGAAAACACCACCAGGGAGATAAAGAGGTTGAAATCCGCCGTCGATGGAGTTATGACTCAAATCGAGGTGAGTGCCGCGCCAATAACACCGATATATGTTATCTGAAGATCAAGGTTTATCCCTCTCATTGTTAATCCGCAGGGGATAGCTCGGACAGCCGATCAACGGCACCAACTGATAAAGAGGATGGAGCCCCTCGCCGAGGAAAATAAGATACTCCGGGAGGCTTTAAGTCTTTCGGAGAAAAGTATTCAGAGGGCCCAGCGCGAGCGGGACCTTGCGGAGTCAAACTCGCGGGACCTTGAACATCAGAATGGGGTTCTGTCCGAGCGACTAACAGCTTCGTCCGAGCAGCTGAAGAAGACATCCGAGGAGCTGGCGATTGTATCCGAGGAACTTAAGAAAATGTCCGAGCAGTTGAGCAAGAAAAACGGAGAACTCGATAGTAAAACTGAGCAGCTCGACCGGAAGTGCCAGCAGTTGGAGAATGTATCCAAGCTGAAATCCGGTATTCTTTTTCACATAATGTGCTTTGCAGTAAGTGGCCGTATATTTTCTCCGTTTCTTATCTTTTGTGCTTGCAGAGCAAGATGCAGAACTCAACCAGCTTCACCAGACCGTCGAACAAATCCGACAAGAGAAAACGAAGGAGTCGGAGCGAGCCGACAAACTGGCCAAAGAATTGAAAGGTAAGTTTCCCCTGATCGGAAGTGACGTCGTAATACTTTTTTGCCGTGACGAACCATTGTAATTATTGCAGATTAGCGACATAAAACCAAGGCACAGTTCGATGTGCTAGTGCAGGAAGCCAAAGTCCAGAAGGACAACTTCAACACTATAGCTGCCGCGATAAAACCAGTGCTCGACTGCGTCGACGTTGAACCGGCGCCCCGTCCTGATGGTAGGCAGCAAGGACCGGACACCATCGTTCAGAGATGCAAGGCAGCGTGGGAGAACTTCAAAAACTTCAACCGCGACGCCGTTTTGACTGCCGCTACTCATGCCCTTGCAGTGGTTCGGTCCCATTATCCGTCCGTCGACATCCAGTCGATAGGCGGTGGGTTCGCCGATGGGCTGAGCGACGCGCAAACCCAGCAGCTGGAAGATGACGTTGAGGATGTGGCGAAGGTGCTTGTCGGCGATATAGACCTATTTGGCGAAACAGAAACTATTGGCCAAGCTTAACGAACTGTCCGGATATGACCGCCTGTGATACTTGATTTATCCGGCTATGAAGAATCGTCGTATTATCAACCCGATGTAGTTATGCGTAATATAAGCTATGTTCGATCAGTTAGTTTTCACTAAACTTGATGCCTTAGTTAGGTCGTGATCCGTAACGCATAACGCGGAGCCCATGCGTGTGTTGGAGAAATAGGCGTTGTCATAAGACCATGGCCTACCGCCCAACACGTAGAGCACCGAGCTCATAGTACGTTTGGTGGGACGTTAGAGCCTTGGTGTCCTCCGGAGTTACTATTGCGAAAAAACGTGCTGCCCAGCGGCCAACTTGAGTAACGTGGCGAGAGAAATGGCTAAAGCGGCGTCCGAGCGTTTAGTTCACGCCTGAAATCTAGGCCTTGACTAGCCCATAGTCCATAACGTCGAACGCAGGGGCGCTGACACGTGTAGGACGAACAGGCATGGCCAAGGAACCGCAGCCGACCAACCGTAACGTAGAGGGCGGAGCCCCTAAGCGCGTGTAGGATGTAGTCAGAGACTGGGTCGTTTCCATAGAGAACAGAAAGGAAAAAGGTGTGCTGCTTGACGATCGGCGGGCTATGTTGCGAAAATTGGAACGCAAGACCGTCGTTGTTTTTGTAGAAAACCTATGCGACCCGGAGGAAGCATATTAGGCGATTTTTGGAAAAATCGTGTTCGGTGATTAGGAGTTAACGTGTTCGGCGAGTTGGAGAAGTCATGTTCGTCGATTTGGAGAAATCGTGCTCGGCGATTTGGAGGAATCGTGCTCGGCGATTTGGAGGAATCGTGCTCGGCGATTTGGAGGAATCGTGCTCGGCAATTTGGAGGAATCGTGCTCGGCGATTTGGAGGAATCGTGCTCGGCGATTTGGAGGGATCGTGCTCGGCGATTTGGAGGAATCGTGCTCGGCGATTTGGAGGGATCGTGCTCGGCGATTTGGACGTACTTGTCGAGCGTATTGGAGGCCGTTGCGGAGTGGCTTATATCCCGCTAACGGTAAGTGAAGCTTATGATGAAAAAATGTAGAGAAATTATGGAGACCAGAACTTTATTAATATTAAAGTAAAGAATACATATTTATGTTATTTCAGGGGTAGAAACGTATAAGGTGCTCTATGTGCCAGGAGTTGGGAACATCGAGTCCATCTAAGTCGCATAAGCGATAAGACCCTGGTCGAGTAACATCTTTTACGATGTAAGGACCCTCCCACGGTGATGACAGCTTGTGAAGCCATTCGGTTTTTTGTTTCCGACGTAAGACGAGGTCGCCGATTGCGAACGAACGACCTTTGACGTTACGGTTGTAATACCTCCGTAGACCTTCGAGGTACTTGGATGTGCGGACGCAAGTAATCAGACGTTCTTCCTCGGCCCGATCAATGTCTTCTGTCTGAACAGCTGCGGCTTGGTCTTCATCATAGTTTTCTACTCTGGGTGCTCGGAATGCAATATCCGCTGGAAGTATGGCCTCTGAGCCGTAGACCATAAAATATGGAGATACGCCGGTACTGCGACTGGCTTGAGTGCGCAGTCCCCAGACCACAGCTGGTAGCTCTTTGAGCCATCTGCCCGGGTGCTTTTCTTCTCTTTGATAGAGCCTTTTCTTGAGGGAGTCGAGGATCATACCGTTAGCTCGCTCGACCTGACCGTTAGCTCTAGGATGAGCAACGGAAACGTATTTAACAGAAATGCACCTGTCCTCGCAGAAGTCCCAAAAATGATGGCCGGTAAAAGTTGTCCCGAGGTCGGTGATGATGCTGTTCGAGAGACCGAATCTGTGTACGATGTCTTCAAAGAGCTCGACTGCTTTCTTAGCAGTAGCTGCGATGAGTGGTTTGTACTCGATCCACTTGGAGAACTTATCAATGGCGACGTACACGTACCGGAAACCTCCTAGCGCAGGTTTGAAAGGCCCGATCATATCCAGTCCCCAGCATGTGAATGGCCAGGAAGCTGGAATGGTTTGTAATTCTTGTGCCGGCACATGTATTTGCTTGGCGAAAAATTGACATCCCTCACATCGTCGAACGAGATCTTCTGCTTCGGTAATGGCCGTGGGCCAGTAGAAACCTGCTCGGAAAGCTTTGCCGACCAGTGTTCTCGAAGCCGCATGATTGCCACAGGAGCTAGAGTGAATTTCAAATAGTAGCTTCACACCGTCGTCTTGGATGATGCATTTCTGCAGTATCCCTTCCTTAGCACTTTTCCTCATCAGGCTACCGTCCACCAACACGTAGTGCTTACTTCGGCGAATTAGTCGTTCGGTTTCGATTTTGTCGGCGGGTACTTCGCCGTTGGAGAGGTATTTGATGAACTGTTCCCTCCAATCGGCGACCTGCGAAGGTATCGTGAGTACCAACTGCTCGGCAGGGGGTACTTCTACAACTTCCTTGTCTTCCTTAATGGATGGTGTCAAGAGGTCCTGAATGAAGATCCCCGCCGGAGCCGTGGTGCGAGAAGATCCTATCTTCGATAGCTGGTCGGCTATTTGGTTTTGATCCCGTACCACGTGGTGGTACTCGATGCCGTAGAATTTCCCTTCAAGCTTTCTGATTTCGGTGCAGTAAGCGTCCATCTTCTCACTGGAACAGGACCAATCTTTATTGAGTTGATTGATAACCAGCGCGGAATCCCCGTATACCATAAGGCGTTTGACGCCGAGCTCAACGGCTATACGGAGGCCGTGGAGACATGCTTTGTATTCCGCGGCGTTGTTAGAGACCGGGAAATGTATGCGAAGAACGTATCGGAGTTTATCCTTCGTCGGTGTGATGAACAGAATGCCCGCACTGGCCCCATTAATATTAAGGGCGCCATCGAAGTACATCACCCAGTGCTCGGGGCAAGTGGCGGCGATGGGTTCTTGGATTTCGGTCCACTCAGCGATGAAATCGGCGAGCGCCTGCGACTTTACGGTTGGCCTACTTCTGAAGTCAATGGAGTAGGTGCCAAGCTCAACAGCCCACTTGATGATACGACCATTGGCCTCTTTATTGCGGAGAATGTCCCCCAGAGAGAACTCAGTGACCACGGCGATCTTGTAGTACTCGAAGTAATGTCGGAGCTTGCGTGAGGTGATTAGAATTGCATATAACAGCTTTTGCACCTGAGGATAACGAGTTTTGGGCTCATTAAGTACCTCGCTGATGAAATAGACCAGACGTTGTACCTTGTAGGCGTGTCCAGTTTCCTCGCGCTCGACGACAATAGCCGTACTGACAACTCGAGAAGTGGCGGCGATGTAAACCAGCAGAGTTTCATCTGGTCATGGCGCTGTCATGATTGGAGGTTTTGTTAAAAACAATTTGAGCTGCTCGAAAGTTGTGTCTGCCTCCTTCGACCAAGAAAAAAGCTCGGAGGCCTTGAGGAGCTTGAAGAAAGGTAGCCCTTTTTCACCGAGGCGCGAGATAAATCGGCTTAGTGCAGCCATGCAGCCTGTAAGCTTCTGTATATCCTTGAAACACGTCGGCCGTTTCATGTTGGTGATGGCGGAGACTTTGTCAGGGTTTGGTTCGATGCCCCGAGCGCTGACGATGTAGCCGAGCAGGATACCGGATGGAACTCCAAAGATGCACTTTGAAGGGTTCAGCTTCCATCGGTATTTGCTTAGGTTGGAGAAAGTTTCTTCAAGGTCGGTGATAAGATTGTCAGCGGTTCTAGTCTTGACGACCACATCGTCGATGTAGGCTTCGACGTTGCGGCCGATCCGTTGGTCGAGGCACGTCTGGATAGCCCTTTGGTAGGTCGCGCCGGCGTTCTTTAGTCCGAAGGACATAGTGGTGTAGTAGTATGCACCGAAAGGCAAGATGAACGATGTTTTAACCTGGTCTTCCTCCTTGAGGGAGATCTAATGGTAGCCTGAGTAACAGTCGAGAAAGGAAAGCAACTCACAGCTGGCGGTGGAGTCTACAACCTCGTCTATCTGAGGCAGGCCAAAGGGGTCTTTAGGGCAGTGTTTGTTAAGATCAGTATAATCAACACACATTCTCCATTCTTTATTCTTTTTCTTAACAAGAACAGGATTAGCTAACCAATCTGGATGATACACTTCTTTTATAAATCCGGCAGCTAAGAGCCGTTTTATTTCTACCCTAATAGCCTCTCCTTTTTGTCCGGCGCGAATCGACGAAGTTTCTGCTTGATCGGTTTAGCGGTTGGCGAGACATTCAAGGAGTGCTCGATCTTCTCCTGTGGTACCCCCGGCATGTCTGCAGGTTTCCAAGCAAACACATCGGCGTTGGCACGTACGAAGGAGACGAGCGCGCTTTCCTATTTGGGGTCAAGGTGAGCCCTAATTTTCACCGTCTTGGAAGGGTCGTCGAGGCCGAGGCTGATCTCCTTGACTTCCTTGGACTTGGCGGAGGCCCAGGGAGGCTCTGGGATCTCCATGTCGTCAGCAGTTGCGGTCTTGGCTTCGGCGACCACGCTGGCCATCTGGATGGAGAGGTCGGTGGCTTCGGCGAGGGCGAGACTTTCCGTCTCGCAGGCGTAGGCGACGGAGAGGTTTGCCCGTAGAGACAGGACTCCTACTGGCGAAGGCATCTTCAACACCAAATATGCATAGTGCGAAACGGCCATGAACTTGGTCAGAGCCGGACGCCCTAGTATGGCGTGGTAGGCGGTGTCGAAGTCGGCGACATAAAAGTTGATATGCTCCACTCTGTAGTTGGTTGCCGTGCCGAACTGTACTGGTAGGGTAATTTCCCTGAGTGGTCTGGATGCCCTGCCAGGTACCATGCCCCAGAAGGAGGAGTCTGAGGGCATGAGGTCTGTTGTCCAGAGTCCGAGCTCCCTTAGGGCCCTGGCGAAGAGTAGATTCAAAGCGCTCCCACCGTCGACGAGGACTTTTCTGAAGAGCACCTTCTGAACAGTCGCGTCAAGGACGAGGGGAAAACACCATGTGTAGGGTATGTCTGCCCACTAGTCGGCCCTGCTGAAGGTGATGGAGATTTCGGACCACGGGCGATAGCTGGGATTGGCGGTAGTTTCTTCTGAAACTATGGCGAGCACTCGTCGGGCGGCGAGCTTCCGTTCCCTTCTACTTTCGTTGGAGGCGAGACCTCCGAAGATGGTGGCGACCACCTTGTCGTGGTCCTGGAAGGCATTATTATTATCCCCTGGTGGTCGGCGTCCTCCGTTCCCACCATTGTCGTCGTTGTACTTTTTCTCCTGGAACTCCTTAGCCAGACCAAGGCAATCTTTCATCTTGTGTTTGGCGTTCTTGTGCAGGGGGCACGGACCGTCGAGGATCTTCTTGTACTGCTCATCGTAGTTACGCTTTGCGCGTGGCTCATTGACGTTGGCAACAAAGTGATCTGGTCGGTGGCGGCGATTCTGACCAAGTTTGAATCCATCTGGCCGATCACGTCCGCTGTCCCGGTGGAAACTACGGTCGTCGTAGCGGCGATCGTTGTACTGTCGGTTGTCGTTGCGGTCGTCGTGGCGGCGAACATTGTGCTATCGGTCATCGTTGCGGTCGTCGTGGCGGCGAGACGGGCGATTAGTGCCTGTATCTTCGTTAAAACGCACCTCCGCTTCCTCGGCGTCGGCGTACTGGTTGGCGATTGTGATCATCTTGCCGATGCCGGTAGGTGGCTTTCTATTGAACTTAGAACGGAGTTCTCGGTGATGAAGTCCTCGGACAAAGGCGGTGATGACTTCGGCCTCCGTGATGTTGGGAATAGAATTCCTCATCTCGGAGAAGCGTCTGATGTAACTGCGGAGTAGTTCGGATGGCTTTTGGTTGATGCGGTTGAGATCGTGCTTGGTGCCCGGCCGCCTGCATGTGGCCATGTAGTTGTCGGTGAAGACTCTCTTCAGATCTTCCCAAGAGCCGATGGAGTCTGGGGCGAGGCTTGTGAACCAGCTCATGGCGGCTGGCGTGAGCATGACAGGGAGATAGTTTGCCATGACGTTGGTGTCTCCTCCGACGGCGTGGACGGCGGTGGTGTAAGCCTGCAGCCACTGAGTTGGGTTCATCCTTCCTTCATAGGGCTCGACTCCGGTGATTTTGAAACCACGGGGCCACTGGAGCGTTCGGAGTGCCCTGGTGAACGCAGGGGGCCCTTCCGGGCTGTCGGGGCCGACATCGGCAGTATTGCCAGCGACGATCGGCTCCAGAGCTGAGTCCAGGTCGCCGTACTCTTGCTCGTACTCCCGGCGATGTCGTACTTCATCTTCATGGCGCCCGAAACGTCGTTGATCGATACGCCGTCGTGCATCCCGAAGGTTGCTGAGGTACACTCGGGCGTCCTGTTCGACCTCTTGGTCGTGCTGGCGATGATGCTCGGCGTGGTGGCCTCCAACTCCCCCCTGGGGAGGTGGTGACTGGTCGGCGAAGCGGCTTTGACTGGGGCGGCGATTAGATCTAGGATCAGCTGATCGGCAGATCACGCTTGTGGAGCATGAAGGTCTCTGAACTTCTCGGATCTCGTTAACTTGACAGTGTGCCGCTTTAAGCATAGCGGCGACCTTGGCGAGCTTGGGCGTCTGCGGGAGGTGGGCAAGTTCGTTGGCGGCCACGGCCAGATTAGCGCTCAGAGTCTTGAAAACATCGTGGCCGTCAACGCGGAGGAATTCTTCGTTGAGGTTGCGATGGAGGGGCCTTCCTTGTGAATCGAATTGGTTATCATGAGCGGCCTCGACCATCGCAATGGTGCATTCGTTATCACGCTGTTGCGCGTGGTTGGCGTTCCTGTTTTCATGGGCGGCGCGTTCCTCATCTGTTTCGCCGTTCCGAGGCGGGCTGTCGATACTGACGTTGAAGATCGCGCCACCCCGGAAAGGCAGGAGAGGAGGTTGCTTGGTGAAGGTCTCGGCGAGGGGTTCGGTGGATCCTTGAGATTCGGAGTCCAGATTTTTCTCAAGGATAGTTTGGAGAGATGCTCTGAGACCCCGGCCGGCGTGCAGCATGTTGACGGTTGGTGGAAGCTGGTCGGCGAGCTGGTCGGCGAATTTGCCCCTTAGGGCGTCCTGATATGTAGCTGCGGTGTTGGCGAGCCAGAAGGGAAGGGCGGCGAGCCCTGGAGTCTGCCGAGCATTGAACGTCGACAGATCGGGATCGGAGGGTGCTCGGTGCTGAACAAGGGTGTCCAGAGCCGACTCAGTAATGGAGAGGCAATCGGCAAGTTTCAGGCCGACCCGATCGATAGATTCGATCAGATCATCATTGTTGACATGCCTCCTCTGGTAGCAAGGAAGCGAGCGGCGGGTGGCTGATGGAGTCGACCCTGGAAGTGGTTCCGAGATTGGATCCGCAGTTGCAGGTGCGAGGGTGGTCGGTGCAGAATAGATCTGCACCGGCTCGAGAAGCTCTCCAACTCCGTCGGCGTTGATGACCCACGTGATGGATCCGACCATGAAGATCTGGCCGGGCTGCGGGAGGGACGAAGAGCCTACGGAAAAAACCATCTTGTTCGACAAGGAAACAGCACGCACACCCCTACCTGGCGCGCCAACTGTCGACAGAATATCGTCGGCAGTCCACCGAGGGGTATCCCGCGATGGTAGATTGATCGGAAGAGGAGCGTGTGATCAAGAACAAGAAGGCAACAGAGACACACGAGTTATACAGGTTCAGGCCGTCAGTACGACGTAATACCTTACTCCTGTGGTCTGTTGGTTTGTATTAGCTATCGTATGATTTGCCGTGAATTCGTAGGGAGTCCCTGCCCGCCTTATATAGTCTGGGGGGCTAGGTTACAAGTCGGTTAGATCTGAGAGATAACCGGAAAGTAATAACAGATTACAAGAAATATGGGATCGTACGTATCCTATCAGATCTCGTAACATCTTTAGGATATCCTCTCCGTGCCTTGCAGGGGTCGCCGAGCAGAACCGTGCCCCGCTAGGCTCCTTCTTACGGGCTGGGCCGCCCCTGGAGGCATAGCCCATGTGTCCTGTCATGGGTATCCGGGGTCGTACCCCCCACAAATATCAAGCAAACTCATAGAGGGAGAATCAATTCATATAAAAGCCATGTCTATCCTCTCCCACTCTATGCCCTCATGCAACGTTTCATCCAAATCCATTCTTGAACATAGGAGTGAGCTTATGTCAATCTCCTTAACAACCATGACCTATCCGAATCTTGTGGAGGATCTGAATTGTCATGGGAAAGAAAGTGCTCCCCCTCTCCCTAAAATAGAAGATTGTATCAATGAGCATGGAAGTTATTTCCTAACCATCCCATCAATTCCATGCTCATACGAAAAATTTCCAAAATTGATCTGTATCTCTGCCATCACCTACAACCCTTTCTTGCTCTCTGTATGTAAAAACTTTGAAAGGGTTGTTAGAGATGCATATATCTATCATAAATTTTGCAAATTTTGTGGTGTCTTGGCATGAGTTTTACAGATAGGTCCACAAAGGTTGGTGTTGGAGGGAAACCACATCACCAACATAAGATGCAATTCGAAAGGTTTTCCAAGGACGAGCTTTTGTCCTAAAACAAACACTTCCGGGAGATAACCCGTTCTTTGATCATTCCCTTTAATAAAATTGTTCTAAATAATAATAATAATACTAATAATAATAATAATAACATGACTTTAAAAAAATAATAAATGAGCATAAGGACATATTTGTGAAATTGCTCCTTCGGGTATTTTTGTCACTAACCTTTCAGGTGGGTTCAAACACAAGGTAAATACAACCAAACATCATTCAACAATGAAGCACATTCAACGGAGGGTGCTACCATCCAAACTTGATTTTGCATACTGCGAAATTCAAGTGTGGGGTGAACTTCTCTAAAAACATCTCATGACATGCTTCACTCATTGATTTTGTCTTGGTTGTCTCTACTTTGTTTCACCTTTATGCTTTGCTCACTATGCTAAAGTCACTCAAAAAAATATTATATAATGATAAATTAAAAAAACCAAGCTTTCTTGTTTCTTTTAGTTACTAGAACCTTTCAATAATAAAAAAACATAATCTATAAATAAACTCATTTTTAACTTAGATTTTTTTAGAATAAAGCTATAGGCTCCTTTTCTCCCACAATAAACAAAAACTAGGTGCTAGACAAGTTCCCTTCGGGTATTCTTTGTCACTAACAATTATAGAAACGAAGGATGAACGATGTCTAGGAACATGGGTGCTGCAATACACACGAAGGAGATCCTCGAACATTCACACTTGGCTTTTAGTGTCAAATGACATAAAAGTCCAAGTGTGGGGGACCCGACCCTACCATGCTTTCTCTCAGGCACACTGGTTTGCACTCCATCTTCTCACCCATGTTTAGTTCCTATAAGTTTGATTGTGTTTAAAAATGTCATACATGATAATCAAACTTAAAATATGAAACAAAATCACCGAACCACATAATGAACCGGCGTTGGGGCTTGCATGCAACTCTAATCCTATTTCACTTGTTCATATGCATACTCCCGGTTCTACACTCGTTTAAACATGCAAATTAAAAAGAACCAGGTTTCACAGTTAGAGTCAAATTTGAAAGTGAATATAAATATAGCTCTTTGAGATTAGCTTGCATAATCTTTATTCCTTACATACACTTAGTGCTTGTGGGAAAAATATCTTATAGGAAAAACATATTGACTAAGTTGTTGTGAAGTGAGATATGGCATTGACATGGAAATCCAACCTTTTCTATTCGAAGTACTTGGAGAATTTTATTTTTATAAAATATCAAATTCCATAGTTTCACACATACTCCTCAATGGTAAGAAAATTCCTACCAAGGCCAAATATCATGTTGAAAACCTTCCGCATATACTACTTGTTTTGTGTTGAGCTTTGTCAAACCTTGTTGACCCATGTTGAGAAAGTTATCATGCTTTTAAAATCAAGATCACGTACACGCCACCAAATATAAGCACGACTCCTACACTGGGAGTAGGCGCAAAAACATGCCTTTAACCTAGATCTATCCAAAAATGTTCTACTCCTACACAGGGAGTGAACACAAATATGTTTGTTAGGTTCCATCAAAATAAATGCTCCAAATCCTTGTTGATATCTCTCTCAAAAGTTTTGTTGCAAAAAAGAGGCATGAGACTATCATCTAAAAAAAAGAAGAAAAAGAAAAAGAGATGATAAGAAAGAAAAGAAGAAAAGAAAGATGAGAATAAAGATAGCCCATGCTCTCACAAAAATATTCCAAGTCCCAATAAAGAGAGAGATGTGTTAAAAAACGAGCATAGTAAAATTAGGTTTAGCCACCATATATCCACCTAATGTTCCACACACATGCACATCTTGATTTGATTGTATGACATCTTTCTCCTCGGATCCATTGTTTGACTTAGCAAAATATGCAATGCAAGTATGCCCTCATACTTTTCCCTACCTGAGCTCCACATAAGCTTTTTAGAAGTAGGAAGAAAAAAATGCATTGCTATGATATGTCTTGGTGAGAAATCAAACACTATTGAGCGATTCGAGAGCACCATTTGAGGAGTACATGTGAACTATGCTTTATTTCAAAAACCTTCAAGTTACTAAGATAAGAAAATGGGATGAGATGACTTTGTTTCAGAGCCGTTCCACATTTCAACCACTTAAGAAGATATGTTATCCACTCCACATATCCCACAGGTATGAGGTAAAGTTTTTGGAATAAACCATATGCTAGCCCATATCTTGAATGGCTATGTTTATGTTTACTTTATCCTAACCTTTGCTCGGGACGAGCAAAGATCTAAGTGTGGGGGAGCTTGTTGGCGGTCTTTACCGATCGAATCCGACCGCCAAATAAGTGACAAAAAGAGGAGAAATTGGCAAACTTAAGCACATATGCATTTACTATTAACCAAGTTCCACATGTATTTGGAGAACATTATTTTGCAGGTCACAAACACAAATACATGAAATAAATCACCAAAAGGCACTTCTCGACGCTAATTTGAGCAAAGGAACAAGGGAGACGCCCATCAACTCAATTCCAATTGGGCAAAAACCCACGGAGTAGTGATCCATGACCAGCCCATGGCCTGCCACACAAAGGCGGTGGCGAGGCAGCACAGTCAAGGGGCGGCCGGTCCTAGGGGCGGCCGGCCCCCTGCTAGCGTGCCTCAGCCTCTCCTTCGATGGGTGGCGGCATGGCTTCATGCTATGGCGGTGTAGCCCCGGGCTTCACGCCAATAATAGCCAGAGCACCGCCATACCTCCGTGTATAAATAGAGCGGTACCCCCCATCTCATGACACACCTCTACATTGAGCATTCCTTCATATTCTTAGTAGTAGTGTCCCTCTAGGTGCTCCTACCTAGTTGTAGTAAAAGAAAATAGGGAGAGAGTGAGAGGAAGAGAGCAGAGGAGGAGCCGGGTCTGTTGGATCCTCCTCGACTTTTGTACCTCTACGGAGTCGACTCAACTTTTGAGTAATATCCAGGTTTTGCTTTGGTAAATCCAAGCTTTCTATTTGACTAGTTCAAGTTCTATTTTACTTACTTACGGGAACTCCTCTCGACCGAGTGCTCTAGTCTAAGGTACCGGACTAGAGTAGTAATCGCTAGCATAGACGTGATGTCTAGGCTAGAGTTTACCCGAGTTTGCGCCATGTAGTTCATTGACTAGCCCTTTCATCACCCCAACATTCATCGATGTCTTAAGTCTTTCTAAAAAACATGAAGCCATCATTGGTGATTTACTTGTGCAAACACAAGGTTGAAATGTGCCCTTGTGTGTCGAGTTATGATGAGTAATTGTTAGGAAATGATCGGCTTTGGTTGAGTTTGGAGACTAACCATGGTGTGAGTGTGTGTGCAACATGTCTCTTGGCTATGTTGGTGTGCAGGTGTGGAGAACAGAGACGGTCGATGAGCATGGAGAAGGTCAAGTAGAGACATGCCGTGTCGATGGACTAGAAGCAGTGAAGAACAGACATGAGGCTTGGACCGAGGGACCAAGATGGTCGGAAGGCTGACAGTGGTGGCTGACACTTGGGGACATCAACAAGAAGAGCACATGAGGAGGAGCACATTGTGTTGACCAAGTCAATCGGAGGCGCAAGAAGACTTGGTGATTAGGCGTGTCATGGATAATGGTGACACGTGTCGAGATCGTGGAGGAGGTGTTGTGGATACGCTTCTCCAGGTGGTTTGATGGTTTGGGCCTCAACCATCGACGGGCGATCTTTGGGTTTGGGTCTCAAAGCCTGGTTAGAGTTCTAGCAGGAACAGGAACAGGCATGTGGCGTCATCGTGAAGCTTGTATTGAGGCGAAACAAAGTCGTGAAGAGCTCGTGACCATTGGATGCTTGGATCTCAAGTTGGACCATTTTGCCCCTGGGGTTAAGTGGTTCAGCCAAAATACCTAAGGGCATATTAGGGGTTTTGTAATAGCTCTATAAATAAGAGGACGACTGCTCCTAACCTGCCCATCTCTCTAGTTGTCATTTCCCTAGGATTCCCATTCTCTAGTTTCCATTTCCCTAAGCAGTGGTAGGAGATCCGCAGTGTAGAGAGTGATTCCTCTACTGTATAACCTAACCTCTGTAAGAACTAGATCTTGTTGGTGATTTAAATAAAGCAAGTTGACCTCTAAATTTCATGGCTAAGATCTGAGTTCTTGTTTTGTTTCAATTTTCCCTCTCCCAAACCCCCTTCTCTTGTGTTTTTGTTGATTTTGTTTTTCGGGGGACTTGGGACCGATTGGGATGACTTGATACGTGTTATGACACATGAGGAACATATCTACTAGTCGAATTGACTAGATTCCTCGTGAGCACAAGATTAGGAAATTTCTTGATCTACGGATTTCCCTTGGTCTTTTGGAGTTGATCTTTTAGAGATAGTTTCTAAACTTCCTTAGGAATGTCTCCACAAAATTTGAGCTCAATCGGAGTTCGTTTGATTGAGTTTTGGCTTTTTCTTCATTGGCTCAGGCTGCTGAAAACAGGTGTTGGTATTTATTAACGCAAAGAGAGAAACCTGCAAGCACACGGATACCGTACCATTGCAACTTTCATCCAGGAGTATTCCAAGGTATCGAGTTCCATGGAGAACACGAAGTGTACTAAAGAAGGATCAAGTTCGTCCAAGGATAAAATGATAAGAAAAGGATGTTGCAAATATGACACAAGCTTGCACCGTATCAAGAATAACACAGTCCAATCATGTACAAAACCCTAGATGATGGTGTTAAAGCAACCACGACAAGAGATTAGGATTTTGACAAACCCCACAACAAATTCTATTAGAACAACTCGAAAAGAGCATAAGTGATTGTTGCTCTCTCACAATTCTACTTAACCCTTTAGGACCTTCTGATTCTTGCTTAATCCTCTTAAGCGCTCCTAATTGCTCCTTACAGGCGTTGAATGAGACACTTGCGTTGACTTTGTTGATGCCTATAGCCTCTACCCTGTTGTTCCTTCCAAGGCTCCCATATATGCAAGTAGAAGTCCTACTCCTAGTAGGATTCTACACTTAAGCCTTAATAGAACTAGAGGTTTTAATAGCACACCACTCTTAAGTTGAGTCATCATACGACGGCACGCTGACGCAAACACAAGCATGCAAACAAATACAAGCTAGCTGAATGTGTACCATTCCCATTCCAGGACGACAGAGGCCGAAACTTTGTTCGGTTATCTTTTTGAAAGAAAACTTTGTTCGGTTATCTTAAAAAAAAATACAAGCCAGCTGAGGGTAAAGTGCCGAAGCACATATACATCTTCAAGCTTCGGGGTTACAAGCCATTGTTCACTTGGTGGTCGGTCGCCTAGATATGCCAATGTGAGTGGTCAACGCCCAAAGCACGGTGATGAACTCGCCTTGCACCAGGGCTTCCTCGTGCCCCTTCACGCGCTCCTCCTCGTTCGACGGCACAATGAAGACGACGAGCTCGGTCCACACATCGGCTAGCACCTTCCACACAGTTTCTAGACCGATGTTGTTGGCTTCGGCCATTAGCGACCTACCAAGCTTTGCGCCGTTCATCACAACTTTGTTTTGATCACTCTGCAGGCCAGCAGCTTCCTCTTCATCAATTTCCCTCTGGATTCTAACTTCTACTTCCCTGCCGGCCTCTTCAGCTCGCGTGCTATCCAGCAAGATCTTGTCAACCCGTGCGCCGAGTGAAGCGAAGTACTCTCGAAGCCCAATCATGCCCCTGAGCTCCTTTTTCATGTCCTCGAAGACAAGCTCTGCCTTTTCCTGGTAATCAGGCAGCAGCTCCGGGTGGAATGCCACCAAGTAAGCACAGTACTTGGACAGCCTAGTTGCCACCTTGCTCGAGGCTACTTCCTCCTCTCTACTCCTCGGGGCACACTTAACCTCCAAGATGCTCGTGGCGATGTGCCATGTGAGGATGACCTCGGCGACACTATCGCTGTCACATGCCCATGACAGCCTATTAGAGAGACCGTTCCTCTGGAGCGCAGACCTGCCGTTGGTCAGCGGGGTGTAGTTAGCAGCACCACGGTCATGTTCCACCAGGTACTCGATGATGGATTCCTTCAGGTTGCTCGGCACCAGCTCTGCTTTCACAAGAAAGGAGAATGTGGCAAACAATGGTATGTTGACAGGCCAACGGATGTTTAACACCGAAAACTGCTTCAACCTGAGGTTGGTGTCGCTCATCTTGCCCCGTAGCCATGTGATAACCCGAAACGACCAACTAAAGATGGTGCTCTCGCGCCAGTGGGGTTTAGCTATGTAGTTGCACAGCAGTGATACCATAAACCAGTTGGAGAGCAGGAACACAAACAGTTCCCATATCTCCTCGTAGAAGAAGATGATGAAGAGGAGAACGGTGATACAGAGATCTACTATGGAGAAGAAGGCTGCGGGTGAATAGGCTGCCCTGCTCACGAGGCAGAAGATTATACTGGGAATGCCATATCTTAGAGTGTAGTTGCGGTACGGATGCTACTGAAGGCGTACTTCACGTCTCCGTTCCCACAGAGAGTGATGGTCATGAAGCACAGGGCCATTACGAGTATATGGAGAAGGAAGTAGTTTACCAAGAGGAAGGAGGGGCTTGCAAGGACGACAGGAACCACGGAGTGATAGTACTCACTGAGGAACGTCACCTCATCACTCATCACTTGGAAGAGTGCCTCTGCATTCCTTTCGCTGCCACCATCACTGTACAGGCCTTTCAAGATGATGTCCCGGCAAGTGCGGACTTCATCGGTTATCGCCGGCAGGTGCTCGAACCTTCGCCGCAGCAACTTGTAAAGAGCAAACGAGAGGCAGATTCTCTTCAGGTGTTGCTCTTTATCCAAGGAGGCGAAGAGCTTGTCTTCCGCAGCAACCTCCCAAACTTTGCCTATTGTAACGATGCAGCTGCCATTTGATGGGTTGATCTTGCTCACCTTGTAGCCATCTACAGTGGTTGCCTCAACCAACTTCTCTTCTCCCATGATGATGAACCTGCACCTCTTCAGCAGCTCGTCCCCAACATGGACAGCTTGCTCAACATCATCTTGGCGATGGTGGTTCTCTAGCATCTCAGCCATGTAGGAGCTTATAAGCCGAGGATTCTTGACATGGGCATACGAACGCTTCCCGACCACGGTAAAGGCGACTCTTTGCACAAGTTTGGTAGCGCAAAGAATCCAGAGGATACTAAACACCGCCTTCCGACCGGCGCTTCCGATGTTGAAGAAGATAAGGTTCCCCAGCCAAACGACACGCCCGGCACGCTGGATGGTGCCCGAGTAACCCCGCATATGGATCTCGTCCACTTTCTTCCGAAGGAGCTCCACCAGAAGCATCCATGCTAGGATCATCCCGGCCCTCAGCGAGAGGTCGTCGGCCACACCAGAACGGGTAGCGGGGCTCGAGACGCTGCCGGTGTTCTTGGCCTCGGAGAAAAGGTAAGACATGACTGGGAGGAAGACGGACAGCAACGTGGAGAGGAAGACGCGGACTTTGGGGTTGAGGATGGTGCTGACGTCGGAGACGCCACTGAAGAGGTTGAGGTTGAAGAAGAGGCCGGTGAGAACGAACATGATGACGGAGGAAGACACCATGGTGGACTCATTGCTTGTGTAGGACGATGTCAGGTTGCGGATGTAGGAGGACATGTACAGTGGGCAAGGATTTGTGTGGTTGAACAACACCATCGTCGTTCTATACTGGAGTATTGTAATATGATGACACAAATTAAGCTAGCTTCAGTCAATTTGGTTGGCACCCATAGACATGCATGAATTTATATACACGCTGGTAGTGGTGTGCAAACTCACATTGTCGGCCATGAAAATACACTACCGGATTCAGCTTCTTTGCCGAGAGGCCGATATACACTTGGCAAAGCCTTTACACTCGGCAAAGGGCGTTCGGTAAACAGTTTATCGGCAAAGACCTCTTTGCCGAGTGCACTTTATCGGACACTCGGCAAAGCCTTTGCCAAAGAAAAGTCGCCGTGACGGTGGCTTTGCCGAGTGTCAAGGTCAAGCACTCGGCAAAGGTCGCCGCTTTGCCGAGCGCCGTTGGCTCAGACACTCAGCAAAAAAAGTGGTTTGCCGAGTGTTTTTCTAAAATACACTCGGCAAAGGATTATTGTTCGCCGAGTGTTTTTGGGAATTACACTCGGCAAACCTATTTTTCAAAGAAAAATAATAATTTTTTTCTCAGCATACTGTTACTGTTTGCCGAGTGTTTTTAGAATTACACTCGGCAAACCTATTTTCCAAAGAAAAAAAATTCTCAGCATATCGAGTAGCTTTGCTTTTTCTTTGCACCATGAGAACGTCAACACTGGACAGGTTCCAGGGAAGTTGCATTCTCTATCTACCTAGCCCATTCAGGTCCACTGATCCGGACGTTGTGCTGCCTCGCTCTGGTCAACCTGCGCAGCAGTGGACTGCACGGAAGTACGTAAAAGCTGCATTAGCATCGTAGTATCGCAGGCCACCATTCCAGCAAGTTCAGTAGTCTGAAGATTGGTATGCAAATAAGCATATCCAAACAGGGAAAGCAGAAAGGGAGAGTAACCAGAAGCAGCATCAAGGTGCAGCAACATCAAATACTGTACATGGTGCGAAATAACAACAGACATATGATGCCGTACCCTACATACAAGTAATTATATCTTAAGAGTGTCGAGAAGGCATAAAACGACCAACTATGGCAAGATTTTGTGGTCTATCAAGATAACCAGCTACGAGGCATCCTAGTAGACATCTGCAATCAGTAACCGAAGAATAGACAACAGCCTACGTACCTCCATGCTTTGTCAGACGGATCTTCAGGACCCAAGTTCAAACCGGACATGAGTGTTTCAATTCCTCCTCCGTTCTCCTGAAGATGAAAGTGTGAACACATGAGCTGGGAACCTGGCACCTCACACACACTGAAATGAAATGCTCTTGCAACACGCTAGCACAACTCACCTCCACCGTTGTCAAAGCTTTTCCTTTCTCGGAGCATAACTTTGATTGATGTGGCTGCTTATCCTTGTTGGTGTTATCATCAGAAACATGTGCTCATAACTCCCATTATCCCTGGCAAGTCATGTGAAAAAAGTGAACAGGTACATGAACACTTCGGCCAGCCCATTTTCAATTCCTTCTTTTCATTATCACTGTGACAAGATAGGAATATTTTTTTATTCAAGGTAAGATGTTGGACTTCAGATTTTTAAGACAAGCAGTACTTTACTCAAAAATTGCTCCTAGCTATGAAATAAGTACATTAAATAAACTAGTGTCACGATACTTTCAAAGAAAACAATATTTGGTCCGTATAGCACTAAACAAGCTACCAAAAAGGACAGGTTTCAGAAAGCAATGACAATAAACACAAAATACCAATAATGCATCACTGAGAATACTTTGCTAATTACCCTAGATTCACTTGTGTAGTTGGGTGGTGTTCTAAACTGTACTCACTACCTTAAAAAACCTGTACTCACAAAAATCTTGAGATCTTGGCATGCTTCAATAACATATTAACTCTAGAAAATTCCTGAAAGTAGTACTGCACTGCTGCAAGTATAATGGACACAGGTCCCAGAAGCAAAATAACATGTCACGGTACTGAACAAAATAGGATTTAAAGGTGTAATATGCCATTGGAATGAGCAGTTAAATAAGACTCCTTGAGTTGGCCAGTAAAGCAAGGAAAAATAGCATTCTAGCCACCACGGCGCAGCGACGGAGACCGTCCCAAACAACACCTCCTCGCGGTGGCGCCATGTCCGGAGCGAACTGGAGTTTGCCGAAACGATGTCTCCGAGCACTAGAAACAAAAATGACGGCACGGGGATGGAGCGTAGGTTACCTCGGGCTCGAAGAAGGGGTTCGCGACGTTGGGGAAGGCACCTCAGCGGCCGGCGACGAGCGGAGGCAGACTGGAGAGAGAGAAGCCTGCCGGTGACCACGAATTCATGAAATTTGAGAGCAAAACGAGGGGGAAGGGGACCTACGTCCAGGGCCAAGCCTTGTGAAGCTCCCAGGCGCGATCTCTAAGGCGACGGAGTCTAGGGATGCGCGCCCGCGACGGAGTCAGTGGGTTCCGAGGCTACCGGTACCGATGATGGCGCGGCCGTGACCCCTCGATGTGCACCCGCGCCACCACCACCCATGACGGAGCAGACCAGAGAGAGCGAGCGTGCGGTCCCTGTGCTGGCGGATCCGTCGCCGCCGGTGTGGGGGGCGGATCTGGCCCCTCCACGATGCTGCCGGTGCCGGGAGGCGGTGCCACGGGCCCCTCCACGCCGCTGCCTGTGCTGGGAGGCGGTGCCGCCACTAGTAGAGAACAGATCTGTGATCCTCGGTTAAAATGGGCTCTAGTCCCGGAATTTTTTTTTTTTTTTTTTTTTGCCTCCGGGACTAGAAATACCTTTAGTCCCGGTTGGTGGCTCCAACCGGGACTAAAGGTCCCTGCCCAACGGCTACTGTGCCAGACAGAGGTGGCAGGGACCTTTAGTCCCGGTTGGAGCCACCAACCGGGACTAAAGGTATAATTTTACTCCCGGTTGGTGGCTCCAACCGGGAGTAAAGGTCTACTCTCGGGCCGTGGCTGCGCCCGGGGTTGGAAAGTTACCTTTAGTCCCGGTTGGAGCCACCAACCGGGACTAAATGTTCTCCCTTTATATATCGGTCGTCTCCTTCCTCCTCGAGCCCGAGCTCAGCACATTTTGAAGCTCACTGCACTAGTATTCTTGCTTTCTCCCTCCCTTCATTGTTCCTCCATCCATTCTTCGATTCCTCCGTCGATTTCTTCGATTCCTCCGTCGATTCTTCAGTTGTAATTGTTACCAATCTCATACTCTCATTTTTCACCATTGTCTTATATCATTTTGTTCACTATATATATATGGTTCTTTATTGTGGTTTTTTTTTCATTTGTAAGCAATTTGAGCTCAAAATCACTTGCATATTTACATGAAAGAAGGTTAAAGTATATATAAATATAAGCTTAGAAAATAGTTAGAAAATTATAGCAAATCCGTACTAGTTGAACTTACGGACCGTGTTCAGCTCGGCGAGCATGTTCTCTGCCGAGCGGTAACGGACGTCAAGGAGGAGCTTTGATTCTACGAGGGAGAGTGGCAACGGTCGTGGAAGACCGTGTTCCCTTCCTCGTAGAATCGGAGCTCTTCCGTGGCCAAGTACGGTGCCGTCCGGTGGAGAAATGCTCGCCGAGATGATCACGTAAACAAGTTCCACTAGTACGGATGATTATTTATTCACATGTCCCGATATCGTCGTAGTAGTCTGTCAATCACCGTACCCAAACGTAGTATATATATAAATATAAACTTAGAAAATAGTTAGAAAATTATAGAAAATCCGTACTAGTTGAACTTGCGGACCGTGTTCATCTCGGTGAGCATGTTCTCTGCCGAGCGGTAACGGACGTCAAGGAGGAGCTTTGATTCTACGAGGGAGAGCGACAACGGTCGTGGAAGACCGTGTTCCCTTCCTCGTAGAATCGGAGCTCTTCCTTGACCAAGTACGGTGCCGTCCGGTGGAGAAATGCTCGCCGAGATGATCACGTAAGCAAGGTCAACTAGTACGGATGGTTATTTATTCACATGTCCCGATATCGTCGCAGTAGTCTGTCAATCACCGTACCTAAACGTAGTATATATAAATATAAACTTAGAAAATAGTTAGAAAATTATAGAAAATCCGTACTAGTTGAACTTGCGGACCGTGTTCATCTCGGCGAGCATGTTCTCTGTCGAGCGGTAACGGATATCAAGGAGGAGCTTTGATTCTACGAGGGAGAGCGACAACGGTCGTGGAAGACCGTGTTCCCTTCCTCGTAGAATCGGAGCTCTTCCTTGACCAAGTACGGTGCCGTCCGGTGGAGAAATGCTCGCCGAGATGATCACGTAAGCAAGGTCAACTAGTACGGATGGTTATTTATTAAAACATGTTTTTGAGCTATAATGTATTAAAAAATGAGTATAGAGATCTAGATAATTTTATAGTTTCTTAATTTTATTTGTTTATAAAAGGAGAAATTTATAGTGTATTAGAAAATGAGTATAGAGGGTAGATGGCAACTGCTTCCGGGTCCTCGGCCTCTCATGGGTTTCCAAAGCGACTTAGGCCGGGCCTCCCTCTCATTCCATGCGGCAAGTGTCGTGATGAGACGAAGATTGTGATGGAGTACCGAGTGAAGAAGGAGGGTCCCAACAAGGATCGTATTTTCTACAAGTGTCTGCATCGCAATGTGAGTTATTTTATCGTATTTAATGATTATGGTTAGTTTATACCTATTTTCATGATGGTTGTGATTAAAGTTTTAATTTTTTATTTTAATTTCAGTGGGATGGCAGTGGACGATGTTCAGGCTTCTACTGGGAGGAAGAGTATATTGAACTCGTGCAAAAATATCTTGCACAACAGGCAGATACGGTGGCTAATGAGGCAGTGATCCAGCCGAAGAAGCCCAAAGATGTTGCACAATCGGGGGATCTGTCTGTTTTAGTTGAGATTGGTCGTGAAATCCTTGTGCTCCTGAAATGTATTTTAGCTTTAGTTCTTTTAGTGGTAGTTGGGATTGTCTACATTGTAGCGATGCTTTCATAAATTTGTATCTTTTGTGGTGGCACGCATGTTGTATAACTAATTAATTATGATCTAGGTTTTAATATGGTATTTATGTCATGTAATGCAGATGAGCCGGCATTGGATGTATAATGCTGATCACCGCTCCTAAGAGTTCATTGATGGCGTGCATTCTTTGTTACGTGCGACCGAGGCAAACAAACGTGACGGTTTCATGTACTGCCCATGTGCCATATGTAAGAATACGGTGGAATATCATTGCTCAAGGACTCTTCATTCACACTTGTGTGGGATGAGTACAAACAGGAACACTTTGATCTGCGAGCATTGTTGTTCGTAACAATCAATGATTGACCTGCTCTAAGTAATCTTTCAGGACAGTCAAACAAGGGATATAATGCATGCACACACTGCTTCGGTGATATTAGAGGTGTATTCTACAAAAAATATCGAAAGGTAAATTAGGATATTGAGTGATGAAAAATTAAAATATTAACGTTAAAATGATGTGAAAACAAATTTCCTGTCCAAAACCAATAGTTTTAATAATTTTAATTAAACACTACATTTTTGTATTAACGAAATAATAAATATTAGTTACATTATGTTTTATAATTGTAACAAAAAATAAAAAAAGTTAGGTTATAGATTTTTCCTATGTGCAATAAAGAAAAAGAAAATCCATATTTTTAACAAAATAATTTTATGCCTTTTATTTAATTTACTATATATTTAACAAAAACTATTGCATTTCTATTGTATTTAACAAGACTATTTCTTAAAACAGGCGGGAAATGAAACTGCAGGCCACCTTTACTCCCGGGTGGGAAGCCCACCCGGGAGTAAAGGTGGGCTGCAGTTTCGTGGCCCGCCAAAAAAACCCTTTACTCCCGGTGCGTGTTACCAACCGGGAGTAAAGGTTTACTCCCGGTGCGAGTTACCAACCGGGAGTAAAGGTCCCTTTACTCCCGGTGCGTGTTACCAACCGTCCCTTTACTCCCGGTGCGTGTTACCAACCGGGAGTAAAGGTATACCTTTACTCCCGGTTGGTAACACGCACCGGGAGTAAAGGGACCTTTACTCCCGGTTGGTAACTCGCATCGGGAGTAAAGACCCTTTACTCCCGGCTGGTGGCTGGCACCGGGAGTAATTCTCTCTGGTATATAACCGCCAGCGCCTGGCGCAGATCGATCCGCTCGTCTTCTTCCTCGTCGAACACCGCCGCCCTCTTCTTCCTCGCGCCGCCGTCCGTTCACCTTCCGTGACACCGCCGCCCTCTTCTTCCTCGTGTGGCCTCCACCGCGCGCGCCCGTGCCCCTCCTCCACGCGCGCCCGTGGCCCTCCACCGCGCCCTCCTCCGCGCGCATCCGAGGCCCTCCACTGCCGAGCTCGAGGTGATCAGTTTGTCTCTCTATACATTCTCAGACGGTTACAAATGTCCTAAAGTAAATGTTATATTTTGCTGTGATACCGAATATAGATGTTCTAAAGTAAATTACAAATGTCCTAGATTTTATATACGCAAATATCATATAAAAATGAAGGAAAACTTCAACGTTTCTTCATTTGTGAACTTTGAATATACAGATATAATATATTAATGTTGCTAAAGTAATATGAGCATTACATATTTTTTCCGGGAAGACTATCTTCAAACTTTATATCATAGCATCAGAGACGAAGTACTGTGCCTATAGAAGAAGAAAATAAATTCTTATCATTTCGGAAATAGTAATGGTTATATTAGCAATAAGACACATATACTTACATTTCATAATGACTTATACTTACATTATCAGCATAGAATTTTCTCATATGATGAATGACTACATGGTTCACATGGTACATAGGATCACAACATCACGCATCGACACCGCCCCGGCCCGCCTCACGTCGTCGTCGTCAGCACATCGACCACCGCGCCAACACGTATATATACGTCATTTATATTCATATGCATGTATATATACATCGCGGAGCACCGCCACCCTCGTTCGCCCATGTGTTTCTATGTATACGACGGAGCACCGCCGCCCTCGTTCACCCATGTGTACAGACATATATACGGCAGAGTGGAGCACCGCCACTCTTGTCACACCGCCCTCTCTCACGGCCTAGTCGATCAACATTCGTATTATCGTTATCGTTAACGCTAAACAATCACACCAGGGCGAACCGCGCTGTTGATGTCACCAACGTGGTTTGCCCTAGTCACCGACGCAATTCGCCCTCGGCCGTTTATGTATAGCCCTAATTCACCCTAGTACCGACGCAGTTCGCCCTAGTGTGGTGAATTGCGTCCGTGACCGAGGGGCAAGATTTAATAATGCATATTGTTCGTAGATTTTACACATGTAAGCAAAGATTTGACGTACTATATATTGGTTTTGTTTTTTGAAGCTACATGGCCGACCCGAGAAACATGGATGAGGAGGAGTTGATGATGAATTTGATCAACACTGGCACTCAAGTTGTCGGTGATGATGGTGCTAAAAATAACGTGCAAGAGGATGCAGATGACGGGAGTCAGTACTTAGCTCTTGAACAAAATGAGCAACAACATATTGGCCAAGTATATATTTTTTATTATTAGCTATATATATTATCATATGTCTTATGTGTGCTCATGACATTAAAAATAATGTTTATGTTTTGTAGCCCTCTGGATCAACATCAACAACTACAACGAAGAGTAAAAATGTTCGAGGTCCCAAAAAGCCATTGGAGGGCCGCTTCATCATCTCGGAGTTCAATGTGGATACAGGAGAACCGGGGGGCCGAATAAAATGAAATTCGTGCACCACTGTGGTTACCTTGTACGGGACCGGCTCCCGATCAGTACCCGCGAATGGAAGAAGAAGACCAATGCTCCTCATATCAGTTTTGTCTCCGATCGTGACAAGACATTAATTTGGAAAGATGTCTTGGTACATTTCACGCTCCAAACAGATGGTTATGATGATATAATAGATGGTGATGAATTGAAGGAGCGAGTTAGGGATTGGGCAATGAAGAAGATGGCCACCCAGTTTCAGACTTGGAAGAAACACCTATACACGACGTATGTCAAGAAGAACATAGCACCAGATTTTACTGTCCCAGGCCCGATCTCAAAGCAGAGGCCCTATTGGGATGAGTTTGTACAGTACAAGACTTCGGAAGAGGGTGTGAGTCGGGTGATAAAGAACCAACGTAATGCCCAACAGAAGACATACCACCATAACTTAGGATCAGGTGGCTACCCGACTGCCATTAAGAAGTGGAACAAAATGGAAGCAGACCTTCTTGCCAAGGGTATCAGACTAGAATCACTCGAGTGGGGAGAACGTGCAAAGAATTGGTTTTTCGCTCATGGGGGAACACTAGACCAGGAGACAGGGAAGTGCATTTATGGCGCAAGACTGCAAGAAGTAGCAGAAAGATTGTTTTATGCTCAGAGAGCTACTGCTAGTGGTGCGTTCAGGCCCAACAGAGAGAAGGATGAGCTGACATACGCCATCGGGACTATTGAACATGGTGGCCGAACTAGAGGCAAAGGAAGTGTCTCGTGGGAGCATGGATTCCCTTAGGATAGACCTTCCTACAGAAGCCGCCAGAGAAAGAAGGAAGAAGAGGCACAGCGGCTCCAGAGGTTGGAGGAAGTGGTGCGTGAAGCACAGGAGCGGGAAAAAAACCTTGAAGCGAGAATGCAGGAGGAAATCAGAAGGCAAGTGCAAATAGCAGTGAGTGCAAGCAAGCAGGCATCAGAGCCAGGAATCAACATTAGCCAATCTGTTCAGTTGAAAAGCAGCTGTGCTTCCATGGAGATACCAAATCAAGGGGACATAGGACTGCGCTTCCTTGTGGATGACATCACTGAACCTTATACAACGTGTGAGCTACACATTCCGAAGGGGAATTCCACAATCAAGGTGGCTATCGGTCTTGTTAATCCTATCGACTGAACCAAGACACCAAGGATTCATGGGAATATAATCCAAGAAGGATATGCTACCATCTCGGTAGATAAAGCTGAAAAAGGTTTTAGTGATTTGTCTCTTGACATTCCTGGAGGTGATGGCGAGAAGACTCTAGGAGAAGCGGAGAAGACATTCATTCTATGGCGCAAGCGCTACATCATCATTCTAGGGATGTCGGCTCCACCTCCTCCTGAACTACCTCACCATAGGTACGTGCGGATGAAAACACTACATCATTAATTTGTATTGGCTTAAATAATTAACAATCTGCTCATAATAATATTTCATTCCTTTTTTGTAGCAGATCCTCCCCCAACCTAAATCCAATTGTTCAATTGCCAGATCATCATAGTGCTCTATATGATGACATTGTGTTGGAAGGCGAGGCTGCATCCACACCATCTCCAAGGAGGTCTCCAACGCCGCAGCCGCGCACCTCCAAGGAGGTCTCCAACGCCGCTGCCAACACCTCCAAGGAGGTCTCCAACGCCTCCCCCGCCCCCGCCTACCAAGAAGCCTAGCAAGAGGCCAGCCCCGCAAATGAAGAACCAGTCCCCGCCTGCAAAGAAAGCCACCGTGAAACCAAGGGCTATTCCCAAAATAATATCTGAAGAGAAGGAAGAAGGAACTGATGCATATAAAAAGATATGTCTAGATTCTATGACAAACTTAAAAAGAATCAAGAAGCAAGGAGAAACCCGGAGAAACCGTACTTCTTCGTAGCTCCAGATATTCTAAGAAAAAGGGTGGCTTCTTACCAGCAACAACAGCGGGAATCTCGTAAGCCATCCAAATCAACATTATCGGACTATGACCGCACTCTCACCAAGTCAATTGAGGCGGCACAGAAAAAGAAGCGGGCAGGGAAAGGAGTTGCCTAACTCGGACAACAAGCGCACCAATCAGTCCCCCCCGCTAGTTGTTGGTAATGAATATGGTTCGAATTTAGGATTAATGCATCAGGCAAACATACCTCCGGATGTCGATTTGGATCACCTTGGTGAATTTATTGATGAGACTGGTCTCGACCTTTACCAGATGTTTGGTGATGGAAACATTGAGAGTGCGGCAGAGATTGATATTTGGAAGAAAAAATTTGTACTAGGCTAGAGTCTATACAACCCTCAAGTCTTATCTGATCTGGGGACGCAAATGTACCTGCTAAACAAGTGGTACATGCAGGCGTCTACCGGTGGAGACTTCTGCGTTGGTGTCAGAATTAGAGACGAACATTGGTTCTGTGGCGATGATGTTATGTATGTTGACTTTGTAGAATTTCATCAACTATGCCACCTGACCTCTCTAGACAAAGTTATCATTAGCTGCTATTGCCTGTAAGTAATAATTCTTTCGATCTATTATTAAACTCATCATATGTGTGTATATGCATATAAATTATCCTAACAAGTACTATATATATGTAGATTTACAATGACAGAGCTCAGAAAGGAAGGCTGCAATGAAATTGGTTTTGTTGATCTCCATATAGTATTCAAAGACCCAGTTACTCCAAAGACTAATTGGAAGTCTGAGTCAGAGAGTAACCTCATGAACTTTTTAGTGAACCAACGCCACAAGAAGGATATACTCTTTCCCTACAACTTCAAGTGAGTGTTAATAATGTCGATCTTCCTTAATGGCTCATAAGTTGATTCTAGTTAATTAATGAGTGTTATGCGTTATATCCTATAAACACATGCAGCAATCACTGAATATTAATGGACATCGATCTGGTGAAAAGTCACTTGATAATCTATGACTCGATGAGAAAACCACAACAAGACTACCAAGATATGACAGATATTATCCAGAGGTAATTTTGGTATCTCTAGCAACTATATATACACACAAACATGATGATTAACTATATCTGATGATGTGGCAAAATTTTTATTGGGCAGTGTTTGGAAAACCTTTATTGAGAAGCAACACATGGAAAAATGCAAAGCGCCACTGAATGTAATCCCTTTGAAAGTAAGTCCCCTGAATCGCATCATCTTTATTAATTAAACATATAGCTTTCACCGGATCACCAGATTGGATGACAAATCTTTTTCTCGTAAAGTGGTGTCTGAGGCAGGAACAGGGGAACAACTACTGTGGTTACTATGTTTGCAAGTTTATCAAGGTGGTCTCCCAAAGAACTCCTACAGAGAGACTCAAAGTACGTTAAAAATATACTATATATTCATTTAATTATTATTATTGATTGTGTTACTATGTCTTTATATATATATGTACATATATTAATTTATTTTCCTTTAATTCAAACCTGTAGACTCGATGGTTGGAGGAAAAGGTCATACGACAAGACCAAATCAAAGCAATTCAAGAGTCTATAGCCGGATTTTTTAATGAGCAGGTCATCGATTCCAAGGGCGAGTTCTACTTCGACCCAACACTGCCATGGAAGCCAAGCTAGAGAATGAGAGGAAACTCGTTATATCACAACAACTGTAATGCAATCTTTTTGTAATATATGCACATGAAATAATATAATGTAAAATACACATATGCATGCATGCATGTAAATATATATATGATGCATGCATGCATATATATATATATATATATATATATATTTCTATGCTTGAATTGTGTGATTTAATACGTTCATTGTGCTTGAACCGAAACATACTATACGTGCGTATAAATGTATAATTAGCAGCATACAATATGACTTCGAAAACCTATTTTGAAAAGAAAACAATAAAATGAAAAGAAAAGAAAAAAGGAATAAAACCTTTAGTCCTGGTTCGTATTACCAACCGGGACTAAAGGTGCCTGCCATCGTGGCATGTCAGGAGGCACCTTTAGTCCCGGTTGGTAATACGAACCGGAACTAAAGGTCCTCCTTTAGTCCCGGTTCCTGACCCGAGACTAAAGGACCCCCCTTTAGTCCCGGATGCTTGCTCCCGGGTGGGGAACCGGGACTAGAGGGGGTTCCCCACCGGGAGTAAAGCTCTGTTCTCTACCAGTGCGCGGGATCCGGGAGGGAGGGAGGCGGCGGGGAAGGAGAGGGAGGGAGGGAGGGAGGCGGCGGGGCTAGATCCGGAGGGGAGGGGTGGCACGGCGGCTGGATCCGGGGAGAGAGGGGGGCGGCGGGGAAGGAGAGGGAGGGGCTGGCCGCCAAGGAAGAGAGGGAGGGGCTGGCGCCAGGGAAGAGAGGGAGGGGTGGCGCGGGCGCGGGCGGCGGCGGCGGCACTGGCGCGGTCAGCTGCCTGCGTGCGTGTGTGCGGTGTGTGTGGGCCGGCTGGACCGGCGGGGTTAAATCCCCCCTTTGCCGAGTGCCCTGATCTGACACTTGGCAAAGTATTTTTTTAATTTTTTTAAAATTCTCTGCCAAGTGCCACCTAGCCTGGCACTCGGCAACATTTGTTTTTAATTCTTTGCCAAGTGTCCCCGATCTGGCACTCGGCAAAGTATTTTTTAAATTTTTTTAATGTTTGGCGCTCGGCAAAGGAGCCTTTTTGCCGAGAGCCACCCGGCGTGGCACTCGGCAAAGAGGGGTTTTTTTTAAAAAAAATTAAAATTCTTTGCCGAGTGCCAGCCGTCCTGACACTCGGCAAAGAGGCTCCTTTGACGAGCGCCAAACATAGACACTCGGCAAACCGTTTTTATTTTTTTTTCTTCCTACCCCCAAACTTTTTTTGTAGTCCTCATACAATACCTAGTACTCCACGTTCCAATGTGGCACATTTCTCGGACTTTTTCTATATTTCTTTCATTTATTTTATTTAATTGAATTTTCTTGGATAATTCAAATTATAATTGCTAGTCATTCAAATAATGAAAAAATGAATGGAAAAATGATATTCATGTTATTTAGTATAATGTGAGGCCGTATCCAGGAACAGACCACCAATTTCGAACATCTTGTTCACGAAACATGACCACGAACTTGCGGTCGAGTTGTTTTTAAATTCTATAAAATGCAAATGAAGTCCGAAAATCATGAAACTTGTCAAGATATTATGATATCATATGTGGGGGCTGTGATAAAAATTTGAGAATGTTTCGTGCAAGTTATCACTTACGATGCTTACCACCTTATCGGCCTCTTCACGAAATCATGAAACTTCTTCGGAGATTCTTTGGTTTGCAAGCATCATACGTGACAACTTGCGCGAAACCTTCTCAAATTTTTATCACAGCCTCCACATATGATATCATGACATCTTGACAAGTTTCATGATTTTCGGACTTCGTTTGCTTTTTATAGAATTTAAAAACAACTCGCCCGCAAGTTCGTGGTCATGTTTCGTGAACAAGATGTTCGAAATTGGTGGTCTGGTCCTAGATATGGCCTCACATTATACTAAATAACATGAATATCATTTTTCCATTCATTTTTTTTCATTATTCGAATGACTAGCAGTTATAATTTGAATTATCCAAGAAAGTTTAATTAAATGAAATAAATTAAAGAAATATAGAAAAAGTCCGAGAAATGTGCCACATTGGAACATGGAGTACCAGGTATTGTATGAGTACTGCAGAAAAAGTTTGGATGTCAAAAGTGAAAAAAATATGGTTTTCCGAGTATCAAAAAATGACACTCGGCAAATCACCACTTTGCCGAGTGTCAGGAGAAGACACTCGGCAAAGGGTTAACGGTGGTTGCCGGCCGTTAACGGCGGCGGCCTTTGCCGAGTGTTATTGTTTGCCGAGTGCTCACCTCTTTACCGAGTGCCAGTTGTTTGCCGAGTGCTTTCTCTCTGGCACTCGGCAAACAGCCTCTTTGCCGAGTGCTCGATAAAAAACACTCAGCAAAGTCTGGGACACTCGGCAAAGAAGCCGTCTCCGGTAGGGATACGCGGCATCTTGTACACCCCATTTGCTAAGTTTGCTTTTGATATAACAAATTAAATGCTTCAATATCAATATATAATTATGAGACGTGAGATAGAGTTTTCCACTTTTTTCCTTTTAATTATGCTATTATATTATTACTAAATACAATTCAATTTTCTTTTTGCTTTACCAAAGTACACATCTCCGTTGGAATCTACTTTTTTTTCACGATGCACAAAAGTACTAAGGACTCAACTAACCTGCTTCTGCAAATCAGAGACCGATGCCACTTTTGTGGTCTATATGTAGTCAATAGTCCTGGCAAGTATCAGCTTTTCTGCCCACTGGGGAGCTATATATTGCCGAACAAGCTAGATCTTGAGAGAGTGAATATTAATGAATGGAAACTTTTCTTGTGTGTTGGCATGTTGCATTGGTTTAATTTTAACTTAGAACAGAAAATCCATGGTGTGAGGCACGAAATTTTCAGAAAGGTCGTCACTAGCTGTTTATGATTTCCCCTTGCAATCAACAAGCAAAATTTACTGTTAGATAATCAATTTATTAATAGCAAAACAAGGTTAAAAGTGAGATGTGGGTTTCAAACAATTAACCTGAGGGGAAATTAATACTACCAGATATTTTTATCTTGACTAATAATTTCAAAAGCTGATATTATCTCACATTTTATAAAGCTAAACCAAAAGTCGATCTGATTCTACACGGCTATACAACTACGGATTCCACATATTATGTATCGAAAGGAATTAACAGTATTCAACTTACATTGCGAGTACCACACTACTAAAAACCAACTGCACATATGGTCAAAAACCAACTTCACATGCCTTTTAAAAAAAAACAACCTCACATGTGTGGTAGCTTCACGCCACCTCTAGCCACTGTTGCAAAATTAATTTCAGGACATACGACATTTTATTTACTAAAAAAATGTCGTCTGAGAAGTTCACTGAGCCATCTGACACCGTACACTCCCCTATAAAAAATGATTTTTAGAGGACTTGATCACCAGCACACCAGCTCCAGGATGGACCACCATTGCACCTTCTTCAAGTTTGGCTACAACGTTCTTCAGTTGATCCATCAATCCACCATCGTACCTAAATGATATGTCGCACCGATGCAACATTAATAATTTAGTATAATACAAGTTATCCAGACAAGCCCCGGTGCATATATTGTTATTTTACAAGCACTATTGTTATAATGTTGTTCATTAAGTTGTAGGAGTTCATTGTGAAAATGTAGTTGGCCCAGCAAGTGGGTTTGGTGTTTTTAATGACAAACAATTTAGGATCTAACAAGTTTTATGAGCAATAATCACATTTCCTAAGTACAAACGGAGACTTGATTGAACCACGAACAGAAGTGAGAATCCTCAATCGATTTTAAATCAAAGGCTTCGAACTCAAAGCAATGAAGGCACTTTATATTTTTCAATTTTGAGTTTAGGAAAGTCGTACTATAAAGAGGGGTGCATTTCCATCTTGAATGATGCTCAAGTGCTCAACAAGTATCTAAAATAATCGAAGACACACAAACACAACACTAAACACTTAGAATAGTGTTTAGGAGTTTACCAAGTCGAAAGTTCCGACCCCTATCAGAATTTCTGACTTGCGCAAAACTTGTGTTGCAATGTCGGAAGTTCAGACTTGCCCGAATCTCATCTGCTGCGGCTCTTCTGTCTCGGAGGTTTGACCAGACGTCAGAAGTTCTGTGGATCAGAAGTTCTAACTAATGTCGGAACTTTCGACATTTCCTTTAACGGTTAGTTTTCAAGGGGGTACAAATATCTCTTCTCTTCTCCCCCAATAAGCCAACCATACACTTACTTTGACCAACCTTTGTCCAATAGCCCTCAGGGGCATTCATGTCCTCTCTTCTCTCCTCTCTTGGCTCCGAAAACCTAGACCCAGAACAAGAGTGAGAAAGAGTGAAGAAAAGAGCAAGAAGACAACATCTTCATCCTTGAGCACTTCAGTTCTTTGTCTAGCCGGTGGTTCTTGCACTTCTTACTCTTAGAGCTTTGCCCCTAGCTAGCTAGGTGCTTTTGTTAGCTTCCAACCTGTGGAAGAAATCCAAAAAGTTTGTATTACCGCGGTGTTGGCTGACGAAGGCCGATTTGGTAACAGGATCTGGATTTCTGCTTGTACAATTGTGAGTTGTTGCTTGACTTCGGTTGCTTGTTGTGCTGCGCAGGATGCTCTTTGGTATGTGGTTGAAGCTATGGCCAGCCTATCTCTTTCTTACTGGGCTCTTTGTAGCTCAGTTTGTTAGTTGGAACAAGCACTCCCACTCGACATTGAACTTCTCTTCTTCGGGATAATGGAAAACACGTGGCGAACGGATAATAACCTCAAAATCAAAGTCGTCCGTCTCTGTTGCTCGAGCCATGTAATATTCATGCAACTGGCGCATATATGTTGTCAGATTTTTATACTCATCATCGGGAACCAAAAGATTGCCCCTTTCATACTTCATTGCCGGTGTTCCCGTCCCTTGTACATCATAATAGATGTTCGCGGCCTCTTCCATGGTTAATCCTGGGTTGTCTTCGACATACTTCTGTATGTTCCTTAAATCTTTATTGTGTATTTCTTCGTCTCTTGTTGTAGCGTATTTATTCTATGTTTGCCTTTTGAATTCGGACTTCAACAAATACGAAGGCGGTGAGGCACAGAGATTGAAGAAAATAACACAATCTTCCTTCGAGATGTGTGCTGTAAATTTTTCGTTCATCAAGGTGGTAACGCTGCCACTGAACGGCCTTTTTCTTTTCTATTGGTCCACTTTGGGAGCATTATCGACCGAATCCAAGGACCTTTTCTGCGACTGTGAGGATGTCCTTGATCTTGTTTTGGGTTGAGGTGGAGGAGGAGGATGACGACGAGAATTCTATTTTCCCGGCGCTGATGAAGATGGAGGAGGAGGAGGAGGAGTCTCTTTTCTCGGGGCTGATGAAGATGGAGTCAGACGAGGAGGAATAGAAGGAGACCTCTGTCTTCTCGGGGGTGATGGCTCCAGATGAGGAGGGGAGTGATCTCTGTTGGGAGATGGTGAGTGATCATCGTGGGTGGGCGAAGACTCGCAGTCGTCCTCATCATTAGATGACAATTGATGGTCAAGCTTAATGAAGCGGTTGCGCCAGGCCACTTGAGAGCCCTTATTTTGACCAAGTTTCGGCCTGTCTTCCGCTACAGGGTACTCAATGGGTATCTTGTTAAACTTCTTATCAAGTATTCTGTCAATGGTGACACGAGCGTACCCCTGTGGAATTGGGCGGCCATTAATTGTCATGTCTCCCGCAGGCCAGACCTGGCTAAGCGCCACCTTGTCCTTTGTCCATTCCTGACGGATGTACAACTTGACATTGACAGGTTCAGTGATGCCGTCCACCGGATGAGGCACATTCGCCTCTTCTTCATTGAGCGGGGTCGATCCGCAGCTGCTGCAACCCCTAAACTGTGGGCTAAAGGCAGTAGGAGTAGGGTTTTGTGGTACTCCTGGCTCTCTTGGACAGCAAAATTTGCTTGACTCGCGCTTCAACAGTCGCCTCAATCCGAGCTTCCAATCTGTCTTCCATCTCTTTTAGTCGCCTCAAATACTCTACCTCCTATTCTGCTCTACCCCTCGAGCGGCTCCGATAAGTGCGAGAGACACCAAGTAAGCTATGACCCTCTCAATTGATTAGCCTGTGTGGCTACATAGTCACATGATACCAAAGTTACCTGGCCATCTTGGTCATTTTGACCCAGATCGAGCAGGCCGGACAGGGTCTATGGCTGCTCGTTCTCACCGACCTGATTGACACCGTCACCGTTTGTCGGATCATGCGGCTCTCCCGTCCCAGCGATATCAGCCGCTTCTTCTTGCCGATCTGTTCTTCGGCGATAGGGTAACAGGCGATGATGAGTCATGTCTGTGACATGATCATGGTTAGTTTTGGCCGCGGACAACTACTAATAGCATATGTTCATATATATATATATATATATATATATATATATATATATATATATATATAATATGTTTAATGCAAAGTCTAATAATAAGTCCACATACAACAAAGTCAAATAATAGCATTTGTTCACCTAGAATAAATTCATTGTTTGAGTGACCACATACAACAAAGTCCACCTAATGTTCTATGAAACTAAGCCTATATCAACTTCCAAATAAGAAAAGCGATGATCATAGCCATAAATAAAAGCATAACATCTTTCCAAGACCAAGGAGCATTTCTCCTAATCTTTACATCTCCGGCGGGTGGCTTCTCTTCGATCTCCAGTGCCAGCGGATGGCCATGGTTTGCATTCATTGGACCATGGTAGGCCGGTTGCCCATGGTTTGCAAGGTAGGCCGGATGACTATAGTAGGCCCTCAAAGCTTCAGCTTCTGTGTTGTATTTTTTGTGCAAATTACCAGGGTAGCGATTGACTTGAGCATAGTAATCTTCCCAGGTTCGATAAATCCCAGGCATGTGACCAACATGCACTACATACCATGCCATAGTTGCCTATACATTTAAGTAAATTAGGTTGTCATTCAAACATGATGTATTCTTATACAATTTAATATATTTATGAATATCACACAACCATTGCATAGATAGGAGTGTTTGGAAAACAGCTATTCACATGCCTTAGTAATAGTTGTTAGATGTAGGAAAGATATAAAGAATATTTTTATGCTGATAGCATGGAGAATTCCATAACAAGTTTGGACATATATTAGTTCTATAGGTCTAAAGTATATATACTCCATCCTCACATCCAAAAACATTGAGCATCGGTGGCACAGTTCCAAAAACATTGAGTACCCGCCTGATGGGAGAGCAGTTGCAATTGCAAGCTATGAGGTGAGGCTAGCCATTAGTTTCACATATGTATCCGGCCATGCTCCAATGATGCACAAGATGGTTTTACAGAGAAAACATAAGTTTGTTTCACAGAGAAAATGCAAGTACTCCAAAAATAAACTACCATTAACATTTAGAGACCAATCTCTGTCAAGTATTATGAGTCCCTACTATGTTTATCCTAGTAACAAAAAATAAAATTACGCTTTTGTTCTTATCAGTATACTGATGAATAGAGCTGAGCAACGTGCTACTAAGTAATAATGTACTACTTACTAGCAATGCGTCCAGAAACACAAAGAAACAGACAACACACACTGTGTGGCAAACCTAGGTTCTAGCATTCACAGCTGCATGATCAAACTGTATGACAACACACACTGCATGATCAAACTGATTCAAGTAAGCAGCTGTGGGACATTTCATCAGACACGTAGCGGGCAGTGAGCCACGCACTCACCGTGGGGGTGGAAAAGCAGTTGTCCGCGTGCTCCTGAAGGCCTCGATGGTGGGACAGACGGCGCGGTGCTCCAGCTTGGCACAAACGGCGTGGTGCTCCGGCTTGGGGCGGTGGGCGGTGCTCCGGCATGGGCCGGTGGATGGCGTGGGGTGGTGCTTCGGCGCGGGGTGGTGCTCCGGCGGCGCGGGGAGAGGGGTTGGCGCGGGGTTGAAATGAATTGGGATAATTTCAACCCGCGCCACTTTTATAGCAGTACCTCATCACTGTCAGTTCTACTTGTAAACCGACAGTGATGGGGCACATCACTGCCGGGTCACTCCCCAAACCGGCAGTGATGTGCTGTAGCAGTTTGTGTGTTAAGTTAGGTGTTAAGTAGGATAAGTTTCCATTTTCTTTTGAACTCCTCGTACTGGTGCAACGGTAAAGACCCCTCAACTTAGCCCCCGAGACCCGTGTTCGATCCCGAGCGGCCTAAATTTTTTTGATCTATTTTATAAATTATTAATTTATTTGAGGAAATAGCTCATCACTGCCAGTTTTGCTTGCAATCCGACAGTGAAGGTTTACATCACTGCCGGGTCATTCCCCAAACCGGCAGTGATGTTGTGTAGCAGTTAGGTTTAACTTAGGTGTTAAGTAGGATAAGTTTTCGTTTTCTTTCGAACTCCTCCTACTGGCGCAACGGTTAAGACCCTTCAACTTAGCCCCCGAGACCCGTGTTCGAGTCCTAGGCGGCCCAAATTTTTTTGTTCTATTTTATAATTTTTTAAGCGGCCTAAATGTCAAAAGAAAAAAGTAAATAACCCTTGGCACACATCCTATAGTAGCGCAGCGGTTAAGTCTCTGAACTCTGTAGCCCGAGACCCGCGCACGAACCCGAGGCTGGCATAATTTTTTTAATTTTTTATATATCACTGCCGGTTTTCAAAAATAAACCGACAGTGATAACCAGTATCACTGTCGGTTTATTCTCATCAATGTCGGTTTTTTGAAACCGATAGTGATGTTTATATATATTAAAAAATTTCTTTTAAATACTGAATAAATACAAGCATATGTATTCTTATGTCGAAATGGCTTGAAATTTTTTTGGCAAGCTTGTACACCCAAATTAAGACCCCACACAGGATCTTAGGTTTTTCTGATGAGTTTTTTTATTTATTATATTTTTCTATGTGCTGAATGACACAAAAGAGGGTGAATTTCATCTTGGACCCAATAGATTTTTTCATCCACCTCCATAAAATTCTTATCCCTAGGGTACATTAGAGCGTGTGTAAAAGTTTGGCACCATTCCGGATCTTGTCGTGGGTAGACTCAGTTCAACCTATAATTAATCGGTGCCATCGCGCGGAAATTTAATTAAACCTTAGAAAGTAGCAAATCATCTTTGAAAAATCCCAAACTAGGTGTTTCCTTCACACGTGGCACGTGCAAGCCTAAGAAAAATTTTGAATACCAATACAATACTGGAATGCATATGAACCACAGAAATCTTGATAACCTATGTGTATAGTCATGGTTCGATGAATGGGCGCATGTACCTCTGTGAAGCATGTATACTCTGTCTATGTCGAAATGGCTTGAAATTTTTTTGGAAAGCATGTACACCCAAATTAAGACTCCACATAGGATCTGAGATTTTTCTGATCTTTTTTTATTTATTATATTTTTCTGTGTGTCGAATGAGACAAACGAGGGTGAATTTCATCTTGGACCCAATAGATTTTTTCATCCACCTCCACAAAATTCTTATCCCTAGGGCACATTAGATACTGTGTAAAAGTTTGGCACCATTCCGAATCTTTTCGTGGGTAGACTCAGTTCAACCTATAATTAAACGGTGTCGTCGCGCGGAAATTCAATTAAACCTCAGAAAGTAGCAAACCATCTCTGGAAAATCCCAAACTTAGTGTTTCCTTCACATGTGGCACGTGCAAGCCTGAGAATAATTTTGAGACCAATATAACATTGGAATGTACATTTCTAGTTGCCCAACAAATGTTACAGGAATTACATGCATGACAATAATTAAACACACAAAGCCGTACATATTAAAATTAGAACCCAATTAAACTATGACCTTGAAAACCTAGCTAAGTAAACATTAATTACTATCAGAATCACTGCCGGGATCGATCGGGCCACACACACTAACATGCATCTGTAGTCATATATGGTAATTGATGTCACGTATTATGTATCCGCTTGTATCGATGAAGTCCAATACCCGTATGAGTGCACTCTCTCATGCCTCACAGTACCAAAAGAATGGTCGGCCATAGATATAACCTACTGAACGACCACTCCCCCTGTTAGTAATCCTTATGCAGTACTGGCGTCCTTCTATAGTGAGATGGCCGAGGTTTCCATTGCAGAAGTCCCAATCGTACCCGAGTTGCTCCGTAGCTTGGTCTAGAATGGCCCACAAGCCACATGCAGCATAGGTAAGGTCCTGTAGCGCAATCTGCATGCGAAGAAAAAGAAAAAAAATAGAGAATGTTATTACAATAATAAACAACAAATAACCACGACTCAGGTATAAGTGACCATTTTACCACATCCGCAAGATTGTAGCTCGCAAACCATTCGCTTGCTTGTGGGACGGGGATATCACCAGCTTTCAAAGCAAGTGCCTTGAAGTGCGAGAAATTAGGCACATCATAGCAAATATGTCGAAGTGCCTCTAAACAGATGTGCACGACACTTAATTGGGCGCTTATCACGTTCGGGCTCTGTATTCCCGTCCCGTGGATATGGTTCCGATGATTTGAACCCCTCACAGGGATGAAAAAACTGAGTTCACACGTCCATAACCGACCACTTGCATTAGATGCCGTGTTCTCGACAACGTCCGAGATAAAGAACTAGCTAAGTGCTGTTCGCAGCCAATCTATTGGGGATATAGTCTGCAATATATATGCATGCAACAATGATATTAAACTAATTACACTTATTTGTTAGCATCAAAAAACAAAAGATGTTGAAAAATATTTCATACAATAGCTAGAACAGGGAACCGTGGAATGGCCACATTAGGAGCGAATGGCTCATCGCTAGGGTGGAAACCTAGTTCTTGTGGTGGGGGAGGTCGGTTGTTCATACCACCTGATCGATAAAATGCAAAAAAATATGAACATAAAATATATGCATAAAAAATTCTTCCAAGTAAAATGTGGCAACATAATTAAATATAGATTGAATGCAAGGAATAAGAATATATATAAATATAGAATGCAAAGAAATATGAATATAAATATAGATCAAATGAATATAGATAGAATATTGGAGAAGACAACATATCAATACCATTGAAAAATGCAGGAGTCATGACCAAATCACGTAGAGAGTGGATGTCTTGAGAAGTGAGAGTGAAACGTGTGAAATGAGACTGAGAGAGATCGTGGGTGGGTGGGATCGATGTATGTGGCCGGCAGTTTGTTTTATATAAGGGGGCATGGACATCACTGTCCGTTTTTAAATAGAACCGACAGTGAAAGTTACTATCACTGCCGGTTTCTAAATAAAACCGACAGTGAAGGTGCATATATGTAAAGGATATATTTATTTAGATACTATAGTGGGAAAGTTTTAACAACAACGATATATTTATTTAGATAGTAATGAAATACATCAAAAATTTACAAAAAATTAGAAATAAGTTACATATACGATAACAAAGACCTTACACTAAAATTTCATATACGATAACAAAGACCTATTTACGTATAGGTCAATGTTACCATCAATGTGTATCAACACATTATAATTTAACCACCTCAGTAGCATTCTTCTAGCACCAACTAGGGTCAAACAACAGCACCGAGGTGGTCTACGAGCTATACCGGTTGGAGATGATAAGGTGGCATCGATGAATCCATGCCTCTGCTGTATATGGACTTTTTCTCGGTACAGTCCAGAGCACATCGGATTCAGCTCGGCACCATAGCGGATGGCTCTATGAACCTCGTGGCATCTCCAATCTTTGGCGTTGCTCTATCTTCAGTAGCATTCTTCTGGTACCTCATGTGTGCACTATTTTGTTGGACTACGATACATAACGATATATGTGGTTTGTTGTGAGAGAAAATCATTGTATCATGGCTGATAAGGCTTGGCTGAAACCAACATGCATGGACTAGCAGTCGTGGTACATTTTTATTTCTGAACTAAAGTTGTCGGGGTAGGTGGGAGCAGTGTTCCAACTGTTATGGTCATGGGAGCACTGTTGGCATGTGAGGAGCATCTAGACATCATTGTCGGTTTTAGTTTAAAAACCAACAGTGAATTGGGCTTTCTGTGTCGGTTTGAGCAACCGAATGTGATAGAAGCTATCACTGCTTGTTTTAAAACCAAAATCGGCAGTGAAGGGCCCTGCCGCCAACTTTAGGTAAAAAAAATAAAAAAAAAACACTGTCGGTTTGGAGCGTGCCATCGCAGCCTTTTATAAAAAATATAAAAAAGTTTGGCCCGCCTGAGATTCGAGCGCGGGTCGCGGGATCGAGAGTGCGCGGCCTTAACCGCTGAGTTAGGATAGGGAGTTCAGTTAGAATGGTTTTATTTTTTCTTTTATCCCATTGTAATGCACTACTAAATAATAAATGCAAAATTAAAAAAGTTTGGCCCGCCTGGGATTCGAGCGCGGGTCTCGGAGTACAGAGTGCGCGGCCTTAACCGCTGAGCTAGGATAGGGAGTTCGGTTAGAATGGTTTTATTTTTTCTTTTATCCCATTGTAATGCACTACTAAATAATAAATGCAAAATAAAAAAAGTTTGGCCCGCCTGGGATTCGAGCGCGGGTCTCGGAGTACAGAGTGCGCGGCCTTAACCGCTGAGCTAGGATAGGGAGTTCGCTTAGTTTGCTTTTTTATTTATTTATTAATAGAAATAATACAGTTAGTTTATTTTCTAAAATAATATAAAAATTTGTGTCTTGATTATTTAATTCTATGATAATTAATTAATGGTCTATAATTATCAAATAATAGTGTTTGTGAACATCATCTTAATATTTGATTACATAGTCAATAATTAAATTGTAGAGATGCGCATAAAATATAAATTAAATATTCAGTGTGAATTACTGATACAACATCTGCATAATGATTACATAGTTAACAATAATCTAACTATCTTTAGGTGCATCAACAATGAGGGCCTCATTGTGATCAATTCGTACGTAAGCAGGTTCGTCACCCTCAAAAAGGATAGGTAGGGGTACGTTCGCCCCGAATGGAGGCATTTCCTGATAGCCCATGTAGTCTTCTTCGCCCATCACTCCATCGACACCAACAATCTTTCTTTTCCCTTCTAGGACTACTTTTAGCCTTTCTTTTATCTTGTTGTCCCTTACATAGAAGACTTGCATAACATCTCTTGCAAGGACGAATGGGTCGTCTCTGTATGCGGTCTTAGTGAGATCAACGGTAGTGAACCGTTCGCTGTCAGTGTTGATTTCCTCGAGGCGGACCCACTGGCAGCGAAAAAGAGCTGCCTTCAACGGACCATAGGCTAGCTCCCATATCTCCTCTATGAAACCATAGTATGTCGCCTGCACGTTGCCGTTTTCGTCATGAGCATCAAAACGAACACCGCAATTTTGGTATGTGCTCTTTTCATCTTGCTTTTTTGTGTAAAATGTGAATCCATTGATCTCATACCCTTGGTACTTAACATATGTACTCAAAGGTCCCTTGGCTAAGGCATCCAGTTGATTACCCAACTTTATTCCAAGCAAGCGATGTCGCAACCAGCTGACAAATTCCTCCTTATATTTTTTATCCAGCCAAGCTTGTGACCTGCTCGGATACAGAGTTTGCAGTGATTGCCTGTGCTCATCAATGTATGGCATCACACCCTTGGCTTGCTGGAGATCAGCGAACTGTGCCTGTCTGAAAGAAACAGGGTCATCTACTGTAACAGATTTCTCCCCGATCATTCCTTTGCCACGTAGTCTTCCCTCATGATGAGATTCTAGAACTCCGACCCTTTTGATGTCCAGATAATATGTGCATAACTCAATGGCCTCCTCCGTTGACCATCCTTCAACCATGCCCCCTTCTGGCCTAAATCTGTTCCTAACATACCTCCTGAAAACTTTCATCAATCTTTCGAAAGGGAACATCTGATGCAGGTACATTGGGCCAAGGGCTCTAATTTGGTCAACAAGATGAATGAGCAGATGCAATGAGATATCAAAGTAAGTCGGTGGGAAATGCATCTCAAGCCTAACGAGAGTTTCGGCTATGTCCCGCTACAGCTGCTCTAGCGTGGACACATCAATGACCTTTTTTGAGATCGCGTTGAAGAACGAGCAAAGCTTTATGATTAGGCGTGGACCTTTGGGGGGAGGATACCTCTCAGGGCAACAGGGAGCAGCTGAGTCATAATGACATGACAGTCATGGGCCTTCATAGGGTCATAGTTGAACTTGAGTTCTCTCATGTTCACTAGCCTCTTCGGGTTCGCACAGTAGCCCATCGGGACTTTGAGTTCATTGAAGAAAGAAATAAGCGCACGCTTTTCTTCCTTATTCAATGTCCATGATGCAACCGGAAGTTCGAACTGGCCATTCTCTTGCTCCACGGGATGCAGCTCCTTCCTGATTCCCAAGTGTTGCATGTCCAGGCGTGTGGCTAGTGAATCCTTCAATGTCCCCCGGTGTCCATCAAGGTGTTAAGAGTGTTAGCGCACATGTTTTTAGTGATGTGCATGGGATCAAGACAGTGGCATATACTCAGAAATGGCCAGTAAGATAGTTTCTAGAAAACCGATTTTTTCTTCCAAACGCTCCCATCAGGCGCAGCTACTGCATTGTCCCCCTTCCTAAGGACAACCTCTAGTTTGTTGAGTTCTCGAAGTATCGCAGGCCCGTCCCAATATTTTGGAGCTAAGCGTTTCTCAATAGTACCGTTGAGATCTTTTCTATTTATGCGGTAAGGGTGATCCTTAGGTAGGAACCTACGGTGTCCCATATAAACTATCTTTGAGTTATTTGGCAGATTTACCGCATCAGTGTCGTCCAAGCACTCGACACATCTAGTATAGCCTTTTGTCTTCTCTCCGGACAACGAACCTCGACCTGACAGGTCGGTGATTGTAGTGATAAGTACTCCCTTGATCGTGACATGTTCCTTTTTATACTCGTCCCAAACATCTGGCACACCCTTTTCAAACATCTCCACTAGTTCATCGATCACCGGTTCCAGAAACACATCGATGTCATTCCTAGGTTGTCTTGGCCCTTGGATTAGTAGTGGCATCTGGATGTACGACCGCTTCATACAGACCCAAGGTGGAAGGTTGTATATACAGATTATCACTGGCCAGGTGCTATGATTGCTTCTAACCTAGTCAAAAGGATTCATCCCATCTATGCTCAAAGCAAACCAAAGGTGTGTTACCTCTCCACCGATGTCCTTATAGAACATAGTATTGACAGTCTTCCAGTCATGCCCATCAGCGGGGTGCCTCATTATTGTATCTTTCTTATGCTCTTTGCCATGCCAGCGCAACAGCTTGGCTGACTTTGCACATGCAAACAGCCTATGCACCCGGGGAGCTATAGGGAAATACCAAACGACCTTTACGGGACCTCCTTTGGTCTTGGTACCCTCATCTGACGGCCCTTCCTTGTACCGTGGAACTTCACACTTGGGGCACTTGTCCAAGTCTTTGTTTTTTTCTCCACGGTACAATATGCAATCATTGGAACACGCGTGGATTTTTTCAACCTCGAGGCCGATGGGGCAGATCATTTGCTTGGCCAAGTATGTCTTTTCTGGCAACTCATTTTTTTCTGGGAGCATTTTCCTTATTATACCTAACAACTGATCGAAGCCTTTATCTCTCAATCCGTTTGTCGATTTGAACTCTAACAGCATGATGTCGGCTTCTAGTTTGCTCATTGGACAATTCCTATACAATGGTGTTTTGCCATCTTGTCTCATTTTCTCTAGCTTTCTCAGCTGTCTTTCACTAAGACATCCGGTCTCTACATTACGTAGCAGCTGAGAAATGCCATCGTTATCCTCGGTGTCGTCAGCTAGCGTGTTCCTAAACACATTATTAACTATGGCCATAGGTTCCGTGTTGACACCGGGTTCCTCGTCAGCATCGTGGATGGCTACGTCAGGCATGTCCACATCATCATCGTTTTCCCGCAGAACATTCACACCAACCTCGCCATGCATAGTCCATATCATATAGTTTGGCATGAACCCCCTGGTAATCAAGTGCGATCGTATAGACTCAATTTGATGAAAGTTCCTATGATTCTTACAATCTTTGCATGGGCAGAAGATAGGGTTCCCATTCCCAGCATGGGCTTTGGCATCGATGATAAATTGGCTGACGCCATGCATGTACCGCTTGTTCGTTCGGGACAGATGCATCAACTCTCGATCCATCTCTGCACAAAAAAAATAATGAGACAGTAATTACAAAGAATTAATAAGAAATCGAGCTTCATGGACATCAATTGTAGCTCGAAAGTACCATTTTTGGAAAACTTTATTGTACACTAATTATTGAAAAATTGAAATTGGTAGCCCCGGCCCTGTAAATTGAAAATCGTAGTAAAAAACAATTATTTCACAATATTGAAGAACAACTATTCTACTCTACTTCTAAGAACTAATTATAGCATCATGTACTAACAATGATGATCTGGACCATCATGGAATAATTAGCTAGGAATTTAAATGTGTTCATAGACATCAACCTTTTGGATGATGGATTCACCACCATTTGAGCCTTGCACAAATGTCCAATTGGAAAAGTGCTCTCTAGAATGGAGAAAGAACTAGAATGAGAATCAAGCAATGTAGCCATCAAAATGAAGCTAATTAAGCAACAAAATCAAAGGAGTGGATGTTTGTTACTAACCTTAAAGCAAAAAGATCAAACCATTCTTCAAAATCCAAGCACTAGCTTCATGGTGAAGAGCAGCCGCAACAATGGAGGGAAGGGTCCAAACGCGCGCCTTTGTTCTCGGGATGGAAGAGAGGAGGAAGGAGAGGACGGCTGCAGCCTTTTTGTGTTGTAGGCTTATCACCATCGGTTCTTGGCTAGAACCGACAGTGATAGAGCCCAATCACTGTCGGCTCTTGGCTTAAACCGGTAGTGCTGAGTGGCCGCCAAAACATTGCCGGTTCAAGCCACAAACCAGCAGTGATGTGGTCCTTCACTGCCGGTTTTAGCCCAGCCCCAATCATTTTTTTATTTTCAAGCTCATAACCGGCAGTGAAGGTACATCACTGCCGGTTCTCACAAATCCGACAGTGATGAGGCCGGCAGTGATGTGCAAAACTGGCATAGTGCTTGCTTGTAGAAAAAAAGTTTAAACATGCATGAGTTCGCTTGCTTATGCATCTTGCGACAAAGAAATACTTGCCGGTCATTGGTAACACAAGCCTTCACAATCTGACAAACATTATATATAGATCATTTTTGTGGGCGTTGTAGAAAATGACCAAATAATAGACATGTCAAATATAAGCCATTTTAGTTACCTGAGATTCAAATTTATTCAAAGCTCTCTAATATATGTATCTAGTTGAACATAAATATGTATTTTAAAAATACTATCCAAGTATCCGTGAAGAAGCATGCGCAGTGGACTAGTATACTCAAATCCTAATCGTTATTGAAAAGCAACTAACATATATCTGATGCCACTGTACTATATATCTGAAAATGCATCCCATGAACAAATTAAAAGCTTTTATATCTTGGATGTATGTGCTGGTATGTTTAATTGCCTCTGCCAAGTTTCTTCAGTTCAACTTTGCCTTGGTATTCATGAAGATCTCTCACTAGTACTGTTCCTTTTAAAAAAATTGGGAGAGTTCCTTGTTGGTGAACCTACTTGCTACTCAATGTTTTAGTTTTGATGTGGTAATTTTTTTCCTATTTTGCTACAGGCTACCCTCTTGTTTGATGCTTTTAACAAGGGCAGAGCTTCATTCTCAAGACATGATTAATGGAAAGCTTCAGAAAGATGTGAAAAAACAGAAGGTAGACTATGAATCATATCCCCTTCTCAGTTTAGCACATCCCGTGACATCCAAATGACATCCTCTTAAAATATTATTCTGATTTGAATTTAAGAAAAGCTATTTTCTCTGTTCTTAACATTGCTTGCAAAGATAGTCCAAAATTTAGATTTGAGGAACCACTAGAAACTTTTCCCAAGGGTTTTTGTTTTGCAGTCCCTCTGATTCCTAGCTATCGTTATATGCATATTAGTGGATCCACCATGTGGATTTTAATGTTACTGTTTGGATTACTTAGGATTAGGATGAGCTAGTATCTCAGTAGCCAAATAAATGCCTACTTCTTTACTTTGTTCTGTTTACTCATGCTGCCAGAGTACCAGTTTAGTTTATCTAAGTAGCATTAGTTTAAGATTTGTTTGAACCAAAGGAAGATGGTAGCTGCAGACACTCTTCTTGGATTTACATTGCTAGGCCAATTTTTTTAGTTCTTTTGATTTTCTTATTTGTATAATCATAAAGCTGACAATTGGTTCTTTTGTTTTCTCATGCTGTAGCTATCAGCTCGATATCAATGTTGACAAAGCAGCTGATTTCTTGGTCCACCAGAAGTGTCTAAAAGTTTTTGAAAGTTTGATAAGGACCAATAGGCAGTGTAAGTTTGATGCCTTAGCTTATTTCTTCCTCGCTGGTGATAAGGACCTTATGGAATGGTAAGATGTGCTTCAGCTTCTAAATTTGACAGTTTTTGTGTGGAGTGATAATGGTTAGCCAGCTGCTCACCTTTCCATAATCACAGCTAGGAGCTCAGCCTCCTAATTCTTGGTATGCAATGACTTGTTGATATTGGGACTTGGGAACTAATATTTATGAAATATTTATGATGAATAGTTGCATTGATCCTTATCGAACTGTGAGTGCTTTATTTGGACACTAAAGCAGCTGAACTAACTTAAGGGGGGCAATGGATGAACTACTAAGTAGTACATGAAATTTATATAAATTTTCTATGATAGTGCCAAGTGCTTCTGTTGCTATTTATCTTTATCAAGCACTGAATAGCTAAAAGTGCTACCTTAGCTTTGTCAAGCACTTCTTCTAAGCACTTATGTTGCTATTTATCTTTGTTAGCTGAACTGAACTTGTAGTTTTACGAGTGAATGAAATAATGGTACATTTTCAATCAATAGAGGTCATAATCACCACTTGTATGTATTTCCTTTATGTAGGTATAATGACTTGTCATCTGTGAACTTAGAAGTTTGCTCAGACTATTCATAGGAAGCATCGTCTTAAAGTTAGTTTCCTTCCCTTCGAGAAGATTATTAGTTACATGCCGTAGCTGCTTATCTTAGTTCAAGTAGCAACTAGGTTTAATTGTAGTATGTGGGAGGGACATGTAATGGCCTTTGATTCATGTATATGAAATTGTTAATTAGCAATTGACTATATAATTTGATGTGTCATGATGTATATAAGATTCTGGCATTGGAATTTATATTTTTTTTTTGTTTTTTAATTTGTTATCACAGACGCGTGTTGCTTATGCGCGTCTGTAATAAGGGGAAGTCGCAGACGCGTCTTGACTGTACGTGTGTGTGTCCACCAGTCTGTCCTATAACCCAATCACATACGCTTGTTTGTATAGCATAGACGCTTGTTGGGAACACGTGTCTGTAGTAGAAGCTTATTGCAGACGCGCTTTTGACGTTTCTGTAATAAGACCTTATTATAGACGTGTTATGGCAGATGCGAAAAAACGCGTCTATAATGACCTGAACGCGTGTCTGTGATGTGCTTATTTTACATAGTGTATATTTTTGGGCCAAAAGCACAACTACAAGGCAACATAATTATCAAGCAATCTAGCCAAAAACCCTCAAATTGACAGCTCAGTACTAATAATATCTCGTCATCTGTATTGGGAGGATCCAAAGGGTATATGCCCGGTATGCCGCGGCATACCCTGTGGACCCCCTGCCCTGGCAATCCATCACATATATGATCAAGCATTCAGGCTCTTCCTCATGTAGTCAGGTATGTATCTGTTGGATCACTCTCTGTTTCCCTCGAACAGTCATGTGTCATCTACTAATTTTTTAGTTGCTTATGCTTAATCTTTAAGCAGAATCGAGCAGGCTTAATTGAACCATGACACATCTCAACGTGGTTCCTCAGAGTGTATATATGTGCAGTAATTATGCACGCATTTCTTTGTAGGTAAATAAATATTGCACACATAGTATGGTCGTTGTCGTTGGTCCTTTTCTTCTCATTTTCTTTTTTTAGTGATTGTTTTTTATCTTTTTGCCTTGGTCCTTCTTTATTTCCTTTCATTTGAGGAACCTTGGTGGGAACAAAGGTGGCAATAATGCTTGTGTGTAAAGGAAAATTAAAGCTCCGAGGAGAGCACAGGATGCCTGCCTCAATATAAATACAGGAACTTTTTGCATGGTCCACGTAACATGAGAGATCGATGCCGCTGCTATACTTTTTGTGCATGCATGCATAATGCATCTCAAAAGCAAAAGGTAGCTTGTTCATCACGAGTATACTCTCTGCATAGGTGATATGCATCAATCATATGGTCAGTGGTGACTCGATCCACTACTATAGATTCTCCCCGCCCCCGCGCCCCCCCCCCCCCCCAACCCCAACTCCAACCCCACTAGTACAGAACCGAGCTTTACTCCCGGTGGGGAACCCCCTCTAGTCCCGGTTCCCCACCCGGGAGCAAGCATCCGGGACTAAAGGGGGGGTCCTTTAGTCCCGGGTCAGGAACCGGGACTAAAGGAGGACCTTTAGTCCCGGTGGGTAACACCAACCGGGACTAAAGGTGCCTCCTGACATGCCACGATGGCCGGCACCTTTAGTCCCGGTTGGTAATACGAACCGGGACTAAAGGTTTTTTTCTTTTTTCTTTTCTTTTCATTTTTTTGTTTTCTTTTCAAAATAGGTTTTCGAAGTCGTATTGTACGCTGCTAATTATACATTTATACGCGCATATAGTATGTTTCGGTTCAAGCACAATGAACGTATTAAATCACACAATTCAATCATAGAAATATATATATATATATATATATATATATATATGCATGCATGCATCATATATATATTTACATGCATGCATGCATATGTGTATTTTACATTATATTATTTCATGTGCATATATTACAAAAGATTGCATTATAGTTGTTGTGACATAACAAGTTTCTTCTCATCCTCTAGCTTGGCTTCAATGGCAGTGTTGGGTCGAAGTAGAACTCGCCCTTGGAATCGATGACCTGCTCATTAAAAAATCCGGCTATAGACTCTTGAATTGCTTTGATTTGGTCTTGCCGTATGACCTTTTCCTCCAACCATCGAGTCTACAGGTTTGAATTAAAGGAAAATAAATTAATATATGTACATATATATATATAAAGACATAGTAACACAATCAATAATAATAATTAAATGAATATATAGTGTATTTTTAACGTACTTTGAGTCTCTCTGTAGGAGTTCTTTGGGAGACCACCTTGATAAACTTGCAAACATAGTAACCACAGTAGTTGTTCCCCTGTTCCTGCCTCAGACACCACTTTACGAGAAAAAGATTTGTCATCCAATCTGGTGATCCGGTGAAAGCTATATGTTTAATTAATAAAGATGATGCGATTCAGGGGACTTACTTTCAATGGGATTACATTCAGTGGCGCTTTGCATTTTTCCATGTGTTGCTTCTCAATAAAGGTTTTCCAAACACTGCCCAATAAAAAATTTGCCACGTCATCAGATATAGTTAATCATCATGTTTGTGTGTATATATAGTTGCTAGAGATCTCGAAATTACCTCTGGATAATATCTATCATATCTTGGTAGTCTTGTTGTGGTTTTCTCATCGAGTCATAGATTATCAAGTGACTTTTCACCAGATCGATGTCCATCAATATCCAGTGATTGCTGCATGTGTTTATAGGATATAACGCATAACACTCATTAATTAACTAGAATCAACATATGAGCCATTAAGGCTATGATCGACATGATTAACACTCACTTGAAGTTATAGGGAAAGAGTATATCCTTCTTGTGGCGTTGGTTCACTAAGAAGTTCATGAGGTTACTCTCTGACTCAGACTTCCAATTAGTCATTGGAGTAATTGGGTCTTTGAATACTATATGGGGATCAACAAAACCAATTTCATTGCAGCCTTCCTTTCTGAGCTCTGTCATTGTAAATCTGCATATATATAGTACTTGTTAGGATAATTTATATGCATATACACACATATGATGAGTTTAATAATAGATCGAAAGAATTATTACTTACAGGCAATAGCAGCTAATGATAACTTTGTCCAGAGAGGTCAGGTGGCATAGTTGATGAAATTCTGCAAAGTCAACATACATAACATCATCGCCACGGAACCAATGTTCGTCTCTAATTCTGACACCAACGCAGAAGTCTCCACTGGTAGACGCCTGCATGTACCACTTGTTTAGCAGGTACATTTGCGTCCCCAGATCAGATAAGGCTTGAGGGTTGTATAGACTCTGGCCTAGTACAAATTTTTTCTTCCAAATATCAACCTCCGCCGCACTCTCAATGTTTCCATCACCAAACATCTGGTAAAGGTCGAGACCAGTCTCATCAAGAAATTCACCAAGGTGATCCAAATCGACATCCGGAGGTATGTTTGCCTGATGCATTAATCCTAAATTCGAACCATATTCATTACCAACAACTAGCGGGGGGATTGATTGGTGCGCTTGTTGTCCGAGTTGGGCAACTCCTTTCCCTGCCCGCTTCTTTTTCTGTGCCGCCTCAATTGACTTGGTGAGAGTGCGGTCATAGTCTGATAACGTTGATTTGGACGGCTTACGAGATTCCCGCTGTTGATGCTGGTAAGAAATCACCTTTTTTCTTAAAATATCCGGAGCTACGAAGAAGTACGGTTTCTCTGGGTTTCTCCTTGCTTCTTGATTCATTTTAAGTTTGTCATAGAATCTAGACATGTCTTTTTTATATGCATCAGTTCCTTCTTCCTTCTCTTCAGATATTATTTTGGGAATAACCCTTGGTTTCACGGTGGCTTTCTTTGCAGGCGGGGACTGGTTCTTCGTTTGAGGGGCTGGCCTCTTGCTAGGCTTCTTGGTAGGTGGGGGCGGGGGAGGCGTTGGAGACCTCCTTGGAGGTGTTGGCAGCGGCGTTGGAGACCTCCTTGGAGGTGTTGGCAGCGGCGTTGGAGACCTCCTTGGAGGTGGCGGCTGCGGCGTTGGAGACCTCCTTGGAGAGGGTGTGGATGCAGCCTCGTCTTCCAACACAATGTCATCGTACAGAGCACTATGATGATCTGGCGATTGAACAATTGGATTTAGATTGGGGGAGGATCTGCTACAAAAAAAGGAATGACATATTATTATGAGCAGATTGTTAATTATTTAAGCCAATACAAATTAATGATGTAGTGTTTTCATCCGCACATACCTATGGTGAGGTAGTTCAGGAGGAGGTGGAGCCGACATCCCTGGAATGATGATGTAGCGCTTGCGCCATAGAATGAATGTCTTCTCCGCTTCTCCTAGAGTCTTCTCGCCATCACCTCCAGGAATGTCAAGAGGCAAATCACTAAAACCTTTTTCAGCTTTATCTACCGAGATGGTGGCATATCCTTCTTGGATTATATTCCCATGAATCCTTGGTGTCTTGGTTCGGTCGATAGGATTAACAAGACCGATAGCCACCTTGATTGTGGAATTCTCCTTCGGAATGTGTAGCTCACACGTTGTACAAGGTTCAGTGACGTCATCCACAGGGAAGCGCAGTCCTGTGTCCCCTTGATTTGGTATCTCCGTGGAAGCGCAGCTGCTTTTCAACTGAACAGATTGGCTAATGTTGATTCCTGGCTCTGATGCCTGCTTGCTTGCACTCACTGCTATTTGCACTTGCCTTTTGATTTCCTCCTGCATTCTCGCTTCAAGGTTTTTTTCCCGCTCCTGTGCTTCACGCACCGCTTCCTCCAACCTCTGGAGCCGGTGTGCCTCTTCTTCCTTCTTTCTCTGGCGACTTCTGTAGGAAGGTCTGTCCTGAGGGAATCCATGCTCCCACGAGACACTTCCTTTGCCTCTAGTTCGGCCACCATGTTCAATAGTCCCGATGGCGTATGTCAGCTCATCCTTCTCTCTGTTGGGCCTGAACGCACCACTAGCAGTAGCTCTCTGAGCATAAAACAATCTTTCTGCTGCTTCTTGCAGTCTTGCGCCATAAACGCACTTCCCTGTCTCCTGGTCTAGTGTTCCCCCATGAGCGAAAAACCAATTCTTTGCACGTTCTCCCCACTCGAGTGATTCTGGTCTGATACCCTTGGCAAGAAGGTCTGCTTCCATTTTGTTCCACTTCTTAATGGCAGTCGGGTAGCCACCTGATCCCAAGGTATGGTGGTATGTCTTCTGTTGGGCATTATGTTGGTTCTTTATCACCCGACTCACACCCTCTTCCGAAGTCTTGTACTGTACAAACTCATCCCAATAGGGCCTCTGCTTTGAGATCGGGCCTGGGACAGTAAAATCTGGTGCTATGTTCTTCTTGACATACGTCGTGTATAGGTGTTTCTTCCAAGTCTGAAACTGGGTGGCCATCTTCTTCATTGCCCAATCCCTAACTCGCTCCTTCAATTCATCACCATCTATTATATCATCATAATCATCTGTTTGGAGCGTGAAATGTACCAAGACATCATTCCAAATTAACGCCTTGTCACGATCGGAGACAAAACTGATATGAGGAGCATTGGTCTTCTTCTTCCATTCACGGGTACTAATCGGGAGTCGGTCCCATACAAGGTAACCACAGTGGTGCACAAATTTCATTTTATTCGGCCCCCCCGGTTCTCCTGTATCCACATTGAACTCTGAGATGATGAAGCGACCCTCCAATGGCTTTTTGGGACCTCGAACATTTTTACTCTTCGTTGTAGTTGTTGATGTCGATCCAGAGGGCTACAAAACATAAACATTATTTTTAATGTCATGAGCACACATAGGACATATGATAATATATATATATAGCTAATAATAAAAAATATATACTTGGCCAATATGTTGTTGCTCATTTTGTTCAAGAGCTAAGTACTGACTCCCGTCATCTACATCCTCTTGCATGTTATTTTTAGCACCATCATCGCCGGCAACTTGAGTGCCAGTGTTGATCAAATTCATCATCAACTCCTCCTCATCCATATTTCTCGGGTCGGCCATCTAGCTTCAAAAAACAAAACCAATATATAGTACGTCAAATCTTTGCTTATTACATGCGTAAAATCTACAAACAATATGCATTATTAAATCTTGCCCCTCGATCACGGACGCAATTCGCCACACTAGGACGAACTACGTCGGTACTAGGGCGAATTAGGGCACGAGAAAGGGCGGTGTGACAAGAGTGGCGGTGCTCCACTCCGCCGTATATATGTCTGTACACATGGGTGAACGAGGGCGGCGGTGCTCCGCCGTATACATAGAAACGCATGGACGAAATGCATATGAATACAAATGACGTATATATACGTGTCGGCGCGGTGGCCGGTGTGCTGACGACGATGACGTGAGGCGGGCCGGCGTGCTGACGACGACGACGACGACGTGAGGCGGGCCGGGGCGGTGTCGGTGCGTGATGTTGTGATCCTATGTACCATGTGATCAACCATGTAGTCATTCATCATATGAGAAAATTCTATGTTAATAATATAAGTATAAGTCATTATGAAATGTAAGTATATGTGTCTTATTGCTCATATAACCATTACTATTTCCGAAATGATAAGAATTTATTTTCTTCTTTTACAGGCGATCTCTGATGCTATGATATAAAGTTTGAAGATAGTCTTCCCGGAAAAAATATGTAATGCTCATATTACTTTAGCAACATTAATATATTATATCTGTATATTCAAAGTTCACAAATGAAGAAACATGTGATATTTTTGATAAACTAAAAAACGCTTAGTTTACAAACTGGGTATCAAAATTGAGTTCCTATTTGACCATTATATATCCTACAACAAATCCTTCAAAAAAAAAGACCCTACATGAATATATTTGGATAAAATTTCGTTAACAAACATTGATCTATGAAGATAGAAAAAATTCTTCTATTAATGTAGCGTTGTTTCCGAATAATATATAGCGTGTTTATTAACAAACATATCTTAACAGCAAGCGGATGGTTCGTAGCGTTGTTTCCGAATAATATATAGCGTGTTTATTATACAAGCCATGGATTTATATCGATCCAATTAATTTCTAAAGTAATTTTATTGGTGATCCTTAATTATACTTGTCATTTAGAGTTCCAAATATTCAAAACTTGCCTTAAGATATGTTTTTATTTAAAATCATTTAGAGTTCCAAATATCGGCAGTGTACCTACTGGAGGGCCTCGGGCCGGCGCGGTGGGGCAACGCGCGGTGGAGGGCGTGTCGGGCGCGGAGGAGGGCGCGGTGGAGGGCCACGGGCAAGCGCGGAGGAGGGGCACGGGCGCGCGCGGTGGAGGCCGCACGAGGAAGAAGACGGCGACGCCGGTGTCACGGAAGGCGAACGGACGCGGCGCGAGGAAGAAGAGGGCGGCGGTGTTCGACGAGGAAGAAGACGAGCGGATCGATCTGCCAGGCGCTGGAGGTTATATAGCAGAGGAGAATTACTCCCGGTGCCATCCACCAACCGGGAGTAAAAACCCTTTACTCCCGGTGCGTGTTACCAACCGGGAGTAAAGGTACCTTTACTCCCGGTGCGTGTTACCAACCGGGAGTAAAGGTATACCTTTACTCCCGGTTGGTAACACGCACCGGGAGTAAAGGATTTTTTTTGGCGGGCCGCGAAACTGCAGCCCACCTTTACTCCCGGGTGGGCTTCCCACCCGGGAGTAAAGGTGGCCTGCAGTTTCGTTTCCCGCCTGTTTTAAGCAATAGTCTTGTTACATACAATAGAAATGCAATAGTTTTTATTAAATACATAGTAAATTAAATAAAAGGCATAAAATTATTTTGTTAAAAATATGAATTTTATTTTTGTTTATTGCACATAGGAAAAATCGATAACCTAACTTTTTTTATTTTTTGTTAGAATTATAAAACATAATGTAACTAATATTTATTATTTCGTTAATGCAAAAATGTAGCGTTTAATTAAAATTATTAAAATTATTGGTTTTGGGCAGGAAATTTGTTTTCATATCATTTTAACGTTAATATTTTAATTTTTCATCACTCAGTATCCTAATAATTTACCTTTTTGAGAGAGAAATCCCACCAAATCAAACATTGATTTAATTTAAAACATGACATAATAAACATCTGAATTCACAATTATTACATAATATCTCAAACACACACTATATTAAATCACTATATCATCAAGTGGGCACAGCAGTGAACTTCTTCTTTATGTATGTCCCTTGGTTATGATCGCTTCGTAACCATGGAGTGTCCTCATCATTTACCAAGATGCTAGGGTCTTTGTTCACTTTGAAGGGCGGAATTCGGTCATCCTTTTCATATTCTTCTGACATGTCCGACTTGTCCTCAATTCCCACGATGACTCTTTTCCCTGAAAGAACTATGTGGCGCTTTGGCTCTTTGGTTGAGTCATTATCATTTTTCCCTCTTTTTGGTTTGGTAGACATATCATTGACATAGAACACCTGATTCACATCCTTGGCAAGGACGAATGGTTCGTCTTTGTACCCAATATTACTAAGGTCTACTGTTGTCATTCCATACTCGTTGTCTACTGTTACTCCGCCTCCGGTCACCTTGACCCATTGGCACTTGAACAATGGGATCTTCAAAGTAGGTGCATATTCTAGTTCCCATATTTCATCTATGCGTCCATAATATGTCTGCTTATTCCCATTCGGGTCTGTGGCATCTATGCGGACACCACTGTTTTGGTTGGTACTCCTTTTATCTTGGGCTACTGTGTAGAATATGTTCCCATTTATCTCGTACCCTTTGTATGTGACGATATGCCATGATGGTTGCATAGCCAATAAATACAGTTGCTCATGGATGCTCTCATCACCTTGACATTTTTTTCGCAACCAACCGCCGAAAGTTTCCATGTGCTTATGCGTAATCCAAGCTTCAGTCTTCCCAGGAAACTCGGATCGTAAGAGATCCTTGTGTGTCTCAATATACGGATCTACCAAAGAGGAGTTCTGTAGAACTGTGTAGTGCGCTTTATTGAAATAATCATCATCCGTACCAATATATGTTTTCCTCCCTAGTGTCCCCTTTCCGCTTAGTCTCCCCTCATGTCTCGATTCAGGAACACCAATCGAGTCAAGGTCGGGAATAAAGTCAACACAGAACTCAATGACCTCTTCTGTTCCATAGCCCTTGGCGATGCTTCCTTCTGGGCGAGCACGGTTGTGAACATATTTCTTTAGGACTCCCATGAATCTCTCTAAGGGGAACATGTTGTATAGGAACACAGGACCGAGAGTGAAAATCTCCTTGACTAGGTGAACTAGGAGGTGTGTCATAATATCAAAGAAGGAAGGAGGGAACACTAACTCAAAGCTGACGAGACATTGAACCACATCATTCTGTAGTTTAGCTAGATCAGTTGGATCAATTGCCTTCTGAGAAATTGCATTGAGGAATGCACATAGCTTTACGGTGGCTAGACGTACATTTGGAGGTAGAATTCCTCTTAATGCAACTGGAAGTAATTGCGTCATGAGAACGTGACAGTCATGGGACTTTAAGTTACAGAATTTCTTCTCTGGCACATTTATAATACCCTTTATATTCGAGGAGAATCCAGATGGTACCTTGATGTTGTTTAAGCATTCAAACATGATTTCCTTCTCCTCTTTGCTTAGAGTGTAGCTAGCAGGACGTAAGTAATGGCGTCCATCATCTGTCTTCTCTGGATGTAGGTTGTCTCTTTCTCTCAAACAACGCAGGTCCTGTCGTGCTTCAAATGTGTCCTTAGGCTTTCCATACACACCCATAAAGCCTAGCAGGTTCACACAAAGATTCTTCGTCAGGTGCATCACGTCGATCGAGCTACGGACCTCCAGGACTTGCCAATAGGGTAGGTCCCAAAATATGGACTTTTTCTTCCACATGGGTGCGTGACCGGTAGCGTCTTTCGGAATAGGTTGGCTTCCATGTCCTTTTCCAAAGACGACTTTCACATCATTGACCATATCGAGTACATCCTCACCGGTTCGGTTGCGAGGCTTGGTCAGGTGGTCTGATTTCCCTTTAAAATGCTTACCTTTCTTTCTTACGGGGTGATTTGCAGGAAGAAATCGACGATGGCCAAGGTACACGACCTTTCGACATTTTTTCAAGAATACACCTCTAATATCACCGAAGCAGTGTGTGCATGCATTATATCCCTTGTTTGACTGTCCTGAAAGATTACTTAGAGCAGGCCAATCATTGATTGTTACGAACAACAATGCTCGCAGATCAAAGTGTTCCTGTTTGTACTCATCCCACACACGTACACCTTCTTTATTCCACAAAATGAGAAGTTCATCAATAAGTGGTCTCAGGTACACATCGATGTCATTGCCAGGTTGCTTCGGGCCTTGGATGAGCACAGGCATCATAATGAACTTCCGCTTCATGCATAACCAAGGAGGAATGTTGTAGATACTTAGAGTAACAGGCCAAGTGCTATGACTACTGTTCTGCTCTCCAAAAGGATTGATACCATCTGTACTTAAAGCAAACCTTAAGTTTCTTGCGTCATTTGCAAACTCCGGGAATTCTCTGTCGATTGCTCTCCACTGGGACCCATCAGCAGGGTGTCTCAACATATTGTCTACCTTACGGTCTTCTTTGTGCCATCGTAACAATTTTGCATGTTCTTTGTTTCTGAACAGACGTTTCAAGCGTGGTATTATAGGAGCATACCACATAACCTTGGCAGGGATTTTCTTACGTGGACGTTCGCCCTCAACATCACCAGGGTCATCTCGCCTGATCTTATACCGCGACGCATGGCATACCGGGCATGCATCCAATTTCTCGTACTCTTTGCCACGGTATAGGATGCAGTCATTAGGACATGCATGTATCTTCTCTATTTCTAGCCCCATAGGACAGACAACTTGTTTTGCTTCGTAGGTAGTGGCGGGCAATTCATTGTACTTCGGAAGCATCTTCTTTTGGATTTTTAGTAACTCTCCAAATCCCTTGTCAGATACACCATTCTTTGCCTTCCATTGCAGCAATTCTAGTGTGGTTCCCAACTTTTTCTGCCCTGCATCACAAGTTGGGTACAACAATTTCTTGTGATCTTCTAGCATCCGCTCGAACTTGATCTTCTCCTTTTCACTTTCACATTCTCTTTGTGCATCACGAATGACCTGACAAAGATCATCAGCCAGCTCATCTTCTGCGACTACCTCTTCTTCAGCTTCTCCCATTGCAGTATCATTGAAGCACGCACCATCAGGAATAATATCATTGTCGTCCCATTGTTCTTCTTCATCTTCTTCCATTACAACACCGGTTTCTCCGTGCTTTGTCCAACAAATATAGTTTGGCATGAAACCCGACTTGAACAAGTGTGAATGAAGAGTCCTTGAGCAAGGATATTCCACCGTATTCTTACATATGGCACATGGGCAGCACATGAAACCGTCGCGTTTGTTTGTCTCGGCTGCACGTAATAAAGAATGCACGCCGTCAATGAACTCTTGTGAGCGGCGATCAGCATTATACATCCAATGACGGCTCATCTGCATTACATGACATAAATATCATATTAAAACCTAGATCATAATTAATTATTTATACAACATGCGTGCCACCACAAAAGATACAAATTTAAGAAAGCATCGCTACAATGTAGACAATCCCAACTACCACTAAAAGAACTAAAGCTAAAATACATTTCAGGAGCACAAGGATTTCGCGACCAATCTCAACTAAAACAGACAGATCCCCCGATTGTGCAACATCTTTGGGCTTCTTCGGCTGGATCACTGCCTCATTAGCCGCCGTATCTGCCTGTTGTGCAAGATATTTTTGCACGAGTTCAACATACTCTTCCTCCCAGTAGAAGCCTGAACATCGTCCACTGCCATCCCACTGAAATTAAAACAAAAAATTAGAACTTTAATCACAACCATCATGAAAATAGGTATAAACTAACCATAATCATTAAATACGATAAAATAACTCACATTGCGATCCGGACACTTGTAGAAGATACGATCCTTGTTGGGACCCTCCTTCTTCACTCGGTACTCCATCACAATCTTCATCTCATCACGACACTTGCCGCATGGAATGAGAGGAAGGCCCGGCCTAAGTCGCTTTGGAAACCCATGAGAGGCCGAGGACCCGGAAGCAGTTGCCATCTACTCTCTATACTCATTTTTTAATACACTATAAATTTCTTCTTTTATAAACAAATAAAATTAACAAACTATAAAATTATCTAGATCTCTAAACAATGATATTTTTAATGGTCATTGTGTTCTCGTCTTTTACTGCGGCAGGTAAGTAATTCATATGATATTTCCGCAAATTAACAGAAGAATGGGAATGTACACACATAACAGACTACTACGACGATATCGGGACGTGTGAATAAATAACCATCCGTACTAGTTGACCTTGCTTACGTGATCATCTCGGCGAGCATTTCTCCACCGGACAGCACCGTACTTGGTCAAGGAAGAGCTCCGATTCTATGAGGAAGGGAACACGGTCTCCCACGACCGTTGTCGCTCTCCCTCGTAGAATCAAAGCTCCTCCTTGATGTCCGTTACCGCTCGACAGAGAACATGCTTGCCGAGCTGAACACGGTCCGCAAGTTCAACTAATACGGATTTTCTATAATTTTCTAACTATTTTCTAAGTTTTTATTTATATATACTACGTTTAGGTACGGTGATTGACAGACTACTACGACGATATCGGGACATGTGAATAAATAACCATCCGTACTAGTTGACCTTGCTTACGTGATCAGCTTGGCGAGGATTTCTCCACCGGACGGCACCGTACTTGGTCAAGGAAGAGCTCCGATTCTACGAGGAAGGGAACACGGTCTTCCACGACCGTTATCGCTCTCCCTCGTAGAATCAAAGCTCCTCCTTGACGTCCGTTACCGCTCGGCAGAGAACATCCTCGCCGACCTGAACACGGTCCGCAAGTTCAACTAGTAAGGATTTGCTATAATTTTCTAACTATTTTCTAACTTTATATTTATATATACTTTAACCTTCTTTCATGTAAATATGCAAGCTTAAAGTGATTTTGAGCTCAAATTGCTTACAAATGAAAAAAAACCATAATAAAGAACCATAAATATATATAGTGAATAAAATGGCATAAGAAAATGGTAAAAAATGAGAGTATGAGATTGGTAACCTTTACAACTGAAGAATCGACGGAGGAATCGAAGAATGGATGGAGGAACAATGGAGGGAGGGAGGAAGCAAGAACACTACTGCAGTGAGCTTCAAAATGTGCTGAGCTCGGGCTCGGGGAGGAAGGAGGAGACGGCCGATTTATAAAGGGAGAACATTTAGTCCCGGTTGATAGATCCAACCGGGACTAAAGGTAACTTTCCAACCCCGGGCGCAGCCACGGCCCGGGAGTAGACCTTTACTCCCGGTTGGAGCCACCAACCGGGAGTAGAAGTCTACCTTTAGTCCCGGTTGGTGGCTCCAACCGGGACTAAAGGTCCCTGCCACCTCTGTCTGGCGCAGTAGCCGTTGGGCAGGGGCCTTTAGTCCCGGTTGGATCCACCAACCGGGACTAAAGGTATTTCTAGTCCCGGGGGCAAAAAATTCCGGGACTAGAGTCCATTTTGACCGAGGATCAAAGGTCTGTTCTCTACTAGTGCCCCCACCACTGGTTTTTGCCGCCGTTTGTGAAAGTGGATAGTGATAACCCACCGGTTTGGTGAATGATCAGGTGGGGATGTCATCTTTATCCACTGGTCTGAAGAACACGATCTGGTGGTGATGAAATGATGGTTACCACCGGTGCAGCTTACGATCCAGAGGTGATGGAGAGAGCTCATCACTGTCGGTGCATTGTTTGACCCAAAGGTGATGAAATGATGATTACCGCCAGGGTGGTGTTTGATCCGACGATCGTGTCTTGAACATCACCACCACTGCGATGTTTTATCCGGTTGTGATGTCTTGATCATCACCATCGATTTTACCATATCACCAACGATTTGTCTAGGCCGGTAGTGATAATCCATATTCAGAATACTGATTTAAATGTAGCACAATATTAATGGGTGTTTCACCAAGGTGGATCCAAACTGTATAGTCCTTCACAGAACCTCGCACAATCAAGTGTGATCTAATTACAATCACATCATTTTCATGCTAGATGGTTCTTGCAATCGCTACACGGACAAAGAATTTCGATTATGTTCTTTGTCACCATTGAATGATTTTCTGTTGTTTTAATAAATCTATCGACTTCTTGTCAAAAACTTGGCTTCCACCAAGAACCATACATCCATGACTTCATGTACTCCATCTTTTCCTACAAAGATCAACAAAATAAAAATGATGTGATTGTAGATAATCTTCCTGTACTCCATCTTTTCCTGGAAGAATATATATTAGTATCTAACAAAATAATAATGGAAGGTCATTCTTATTTAAAATTATAGATAATCTTGTTCAACTTTTTTCACCATGTTATTGTCGTAAAATACACATGTAAGTACTACATATTCTTCATGCAAGAGATTAAAACAACCTAGTTAACAAAACTAATGTACCACTAAACAAGTATTTCGTTAATTGAAATAAACGATTAAAAATAAAATAATTAGCACCAGTTAATATTCACCTGTTATTGTTCATGTAAACTTAATCCCATATACTAAATAAAAAATAACATGAATGTTGACAATAAAAAACTAATCCCAAACCCTAGTTCTTGATCTAGATCTAGATGCAAACCAATCTCTCCCTAAAAGTTATTAAATAGGACACTAAAATGAAGATATGACCGCTAAATTATGGTGGAATCTGCATGTTCCTCTACTAAATTTACCCTATCAGCTTCAAAGATTTGATACAAATGCACCCATAAATGCTTCAACCACCACCATAGAAGAGAGAGAAAATGAAAACCCTAATTATGGACTAATCTATAGTAAAACTTCAAGAAGGAGCTTGGATTAGCATGTAATTACCTTCCAAAGCATCCTCCACCAAAGAAATCAAAATAATTAAAACCATCTCCCTTAGATTTGCAATGTTTGGGAGGTAGCCCAAGAGCCCTTTCCTTCCTCCTCAGGTTACAATAAAAATCCTGAGGAGGAAGAAGGGAGCTGATACTTATACATTGATTGGTCCATCTCTATAAATGCATTTGTAGAGGCGGTTGATATTAGCAACCGTCTCTGAAAATAGTAATGTCAGCCACCTACTCATTCAGGAGCTGCCTCTATAAATGCATTTAAAGGCGGGGCCACTACAAAGGCAATTCCTGATTGAGCCGCCTCTTCCCAAAATTGACCCTTTGCTACAAATCAATTTTGTAGCAGTGATGGTCTTTGTTATTTTCGTTTATTTATTTGCAAAGGTGGCTGATGCACATGTGCCACAATAATTATAGAGGGAGGGAAGGTCGAAGCCAAGAACACATACAGTGCTTGCTTGCCCTGTAGCTGAGACTAGCTCATTCAATTATGTGACAACGTTTCTATGAAGAGAGAAGAATTGAGTTTTTTATAGGAACGAAACTCTCTGGGCACACTTACCAACTCTCTGTGAGTCATGAAATTAAATCTCTGAAACTATAGAATGAAATTTTTCATTAAGAGTGAATGTTTCATCCCTGCATTTGCTTTTTACGAAACATGATAGAACCCACATCTTTTCTTTACTTGTTGATGTGATTATTATTGTACCTTAGCTCTTTTTGCGAAGGATTTGTTCGCATCCATCTATCGGTCCTTGTTTATTTATGAGTAAAATGCACCGGAGGTCATTAATTTTCATTGGGGTGTCATCTAGGTCCATCAACTTTGAAACTGCATTTTTTGGTCCATTAACTTTCGTTGGGGTGTCATCTAGGTCTATCAACTTTGTAACTACATTTTTGGTTCCATTAACTTTTAAAATGGTTCACTGCAGGTCTATGCCATTTATTGAACCTTAAATCCAACACATGCATGCATGCACGTCGGCTTCGGCCTCCGGTCGTTGCGTCGGTGGAGCCATGCCTGCACTCGCCGCCGTCGCTCGTCTACCGGGCGGAACAGGATCTAGATTCGGTGAACGTGATGGCGCAGGTGCCGACGCCTCGCGTGAGCGACCACATGAGCGGCTACAGCCCCGCGCCGACGCGCGCGCCAGCGCGAACAACCCCGCCGCGCTCCCATAGTCCACGGACCGCTCGTCGTGGCTGGTCACGCGGATCACGGCCGCCTCCAGCTCGGGTCTCCTCAACGCCGGCACAGCAGGTCTCGTCGTGGAGCTCGCGATGCTGCAGGTGGCGCCGCCGGGGAGGAGCGGTTGTCAGACGCCGACACGATGGCGTCGTCTACGGCCACGCCCAAATCCAGCCTGCCTCGCCTGTGGGCAACCCCACGGCAGCCGCCATCACTCACGTGCTCGACAACCAGCGCGAGTTCCCTGCCGCGGCCACTATTGACGACCTCCTCGTCATGTCCATCAGCACGGGGACGTCACCGCCTCGTGCGCAGGCTACCGCTGGGCATGCCCGCAGACCCCGGTCCCCAAGCCGGCGCCGCCGCCCCAGCCGCCACCGGGCCTCCCGAGGCTGGCCAGCACGCCCCACCCGCCACCGGGCCTTCAGGAGCAGCATCACGCCCAGCACGCCACCGGGCCTTCAGGAGCAGCATCACGCCCAGCACGCCACCAGGCCTTCAGGAGCAACATCGCGGCCAGCCACTGCCTCTGCTCCACCGCTCGCCGATGGTGCGAGCATGGTGGGAGGTCTAGTTCTGTCCCAGGCGCAGATGCTTGGACGAGGTCAGGAAGGCGCACGTGCGGCACATCAAGCTGGGCCTTGACCGCTGCCGGCGGCACGCGCGGCCGCTGCTCGCGGCGTGCGCTCTCGGGTTGGCTGGGGGGCATGGAGCTCACGGCGTCCATCTTCGAGTCGCTCATCGAGCCGGAGGCCTTCGATTACAACACCCTGATGCGCGGCCACGTCGGTGGTGGCCGCGGCGATTGTGAGCCGGCTGCCGCGCTGCGCCTGTACGTTGACATGCTGGAGGCGGGCGTCGAGCCTGACAGCTACACGTTCCCGTTCGTACTCAAGTGGTGCGCGCAGCTCGCGGCCTTGCAAGAAGGGAGGCAGGTGACAGCTTCAGCTCGCACTCGATCAAGCAGTGTGCTCTTCTGCAATCGTTGACACGCTAGCCGCTGGCTACGCTTCTCCATGCCAGCGCCAACACAGATAGACTTACTGTACGTATATTAGCTTAATAATTAATTGGCACTGATCCAATTGTACGTACTGTAAGCAAACTGCATCCATCGATATGATCGATCTCCCCCAGCAGCTCCATCCATCCCCTGCATGCAATTTACTATATATACTGTTCGATCCTTCTAGCTAGCTCGATCATCATCCAGCAGGCGATCGATCGGCCAGCTCGCCATCGTATTCTACATACAGAAGCTAGCTAGCTAGCTGTGAAGACGAAGCATGATGATGGGGAGGCGCGCCGGCATGGCGGTGGCGCTCCTGCTGGCGCTGTCGTCCTGCGGCGTGGCGTCGGCGAGGGGGCCGATCAGGAGACCCCACCCACCCCCCAAGAAGACGCTCGAGCCAGGGCAGAAGCCACCGCCAAACTCCAAGTTCGTCCCCCTCACCCCCGGCAGATTTGGGCACAAGCGCAACTACGAGGCCTCCTGCGCCGACGACAGCGGTACTCCGACCTGCTACGTCGGCTGCCCTTCCGAATGCCCAAACTCCTGCATCGTCTTCTGCGACTACTGCCTCGCCTTCTGCCGTACGTCCGTCGATCCCGACCAAGTTTAGCTAGCTAGCTAGTAGTAAAAATGTCACTCACGCACGCACACCGTACCGTATATATACCCTGCATGCAGCATGTGACCTCTGGCCGGGCAGCGCCTGCGGCGACCCTCGCTTCACCGGCGGCGACGGCAAAACCTTCTACTTCCACGGCAAGAAGGACCAGGCCGGACTTCTGCATCGTCTCCGACGCCGACCTCCACATCAACGCCCACTTCATCGGCAACCACAACCCGGCCCTCAACCACGACTTCACCTGGGTGCAGGCGCTGGGCCTCACCGTCGGCGACAACCACCGCCTCTACGTCGGCGCTCGCAGGGCCGCGGAGTGGGACGAGGACGAGGACCACATCCGGGTCACCTTATTCGACGGCGAGCCCGTCGACGTGGACGCCGTCCGCAACGCGCGCTGGGCGTCCAAGGCACTCCCGGGGCTCTCCGTCAGGCGCACCAAGGAAGTGAACGCCGTCACCGTGGAGCTGGACGGCGTCTTCGCCATCTCGGCCGGCGCAGTGCCCATCACCGAAAAGGACCACCGGATCCGCAAGTACGGCAAGACGGACCGCGACAGCCTCGTGCACCTCGATCTCGGATTCCAGTTCCATAACCTAACCGACCACGTCATCGTCGCGGACATGCACGCCAGGACCAAGAACTGGGCCGTTGCCGCCGCGTTCCGGACAGAGGCGGACGCCTCCCTCGGATGAAACCCGCACACGCCGTCGCGGTGCTGGTGAGCCACTGAGCCTTGCTGCGTGGGCTCACGTGGGCGGGGCGGGCACAGCACAGGGCAGCCACTGCCCCACTGCGACGGACGCTGGCCCTGACTGGTCTCCACCGACGCAACGACCGGAGGCCGAAGCCAGCATGCATGCATGCATGCGTTGGATTTAAGGTTAAATAAATGGCATGCGTTTCCCCCCGGCTCTCTATCCTGCATGATGGCCAAACAGTGGTCCATGCACGCTGGTGTGACGCAGGGTGCGACTCTGGCACAGTGGAGCACGGATAGGGTAAAGGATCACGTCCCCGGCGTGTCTCTTTCCCCTGCGTGCGGCGTGCTCATTCGTTATAGTGAGTGGTGTTGTTAACTGCTAAGCTGGGGGCTGCTAGCACTAGTGCACAAAGGACTTGCGCAGTCCCGGTTGGAAAATCCCTTTGATCCCGGTTTTTCAATCGGGGCAGGGCTAAAGGTCTCCCTTTAATCGCGGGTTAGGGAACTGGGACTAAAATATGACTTTTAGTCCCAGTTGGTAATATAATACTAAAGCTGATGTCGATGTTGATGTTGATCGGGCAAGGGCTAAACCAATACATTACTAAAGCTGATGTCGATCGTAAACTGCCTTACAGCTGACAAAAGTTGCATCAATACGATCTTTAGTGCAGGCTATCAGCAGATTGGTGTTAATAAAGCATACACGTGTCCTCCCTTTGGCAAAGAGGAGGGAAGAAAATGGACTGGATACTAAAGAGAGAGAGAGACAGAGAAAAGAGATCTTGTAAAGAAAGACTCGTGAAAATTAGACTCGTGGTCCAGCACAGCACGTCCTTCCTTTGGCAAATTAAAGAGGAGAAGAAGGAAATGGAATAAGGCCCCGTTTAGTTCCACCCAAAAGCCAAAAATTTTTGCATAGTAACCGTCACATCGAATCTTGCGGCACATGCATGGAGTACTAAATGTAGACGAAAAAAAAAACTAATTACACAGTTAGTCGAGAAATCGTGAGACGAATCTTTAAGCCTAAATAGTCCATAATTGGACAATTTTTGCCAAATACAAACGAAAGTGCTACAGTAGTCAAAAGCCAAAAATTTTCAGAACTAAACACGCCCTAAGTACCAAAGGCGAAGAGAGAGAAAAGGAATACAGTATATATAAACAAAGACTGTTGATGATCCAGAAGCACATGGCTAATAATCCTATATATATTCTCCAAAGGAAACTTGTAAAAGAAGGCCAATGAGACAAAAGAGATTCCATTTTCCATTTGCCTCTCTATCCTCCCATGTCCCTTGTGAGATCAGGTACCGCAAGGGATAGCATGCGCCCCGGAACATTTTGCATCAAGGTAGAGGACTCATCACCCAGTTTGAGAAAACCTCCGAACCTCGTGTCCCACGCTCACACAGGGGCCTGTGAGTGGGTCGGTGCCACAAACATATGCTTTGAGTAACGTAGGGCTAATAAGGAGATTTCTTTTTTACCTTCGGCACTGCAATTCACTCCGTGGGGGATCGAACCCAGACCACGAGGGTGCCACCCGGAGTGCTTGTCCAGCCGGTCTTCCAAGATTCTTATTGACACTAGCTGTGGAAGAAAGCCAACTTTGATGCAAAACATGGTTGAAATAAGTTGTCGCAACAAACATGGCCTTTATCCCGCGTGACCAAGGATTCTGCTGTAACCAATTAGAAATTATATATGTATTCCCAATTATAGGATTTGTAGATCGTCCATTTGTGACATTATTTAGATCACTGCTGTCCACACCCCATTACCGAACTCAGTCACCCCTTGGATCAGAGTCTGTTGACGACAACATTGAAAAAAGTTTGTTTTTCGAGGTTAGTCACCTCTCGTCTCATAAATCGCCATGTATGATTTTAGGTGGTACAGATAGAGAGGGAAAGTGATCAGTGAACGAGGTCATTGGTTCGTGCAAACGCACTTGTAGTCCGGTGGCGTGTGCTCCCTATGGTTGAGCTAGTCGGTCAAGGTTCGATCTTTGGCCTAGCTTGCATCTTATTCATGCGGGAGTCCCTCCTTGTCCTCCTAACATTTTCAAAAAAAGAAACTAGTACCTCACGTTTTCACGTAGCTAGGACAACTCCTACACTGGGCTGTTTAGTTGCAGGCCGTCGTTCGCCACACCACAGCCAGCGGGCAGCCACAAGATAAAAGCTGTTGTTTGGTTGTTGAGAAAGCTAAGGCGGCCACAGAAAACAAAGAGGAAAAACTCGTCATAGATTGTGGCGCTGGTTTTGGATGGTTGTTGAGAAAGCTAAGGCCGCCACAGAAAACTACACAGAGTGTGCTACACTCGGGTGTGGCAGGCTATGGTCCGTAGCCAAACAGGCTCTTAGATTTTTATTTGGTGTCTTCCTCTTTCACATGGTTAGTACGTACTCCCATTATGACTTCTAAATTTTATACTAAAATCTAATGTATTCTATGTAGCAGGGGCGAAGCCACGTAGGGCTAGCGTGGTGCACCGGCACCAGGGTAAAAAAATACTTCCCTATTAGTACTAGCAACTTTTCTCCTCTTGTGCACTCCCTTGGCCCATGAGTGTGCACCAGGGATGCTCGCAGCTCAACCGGCAAGGCAGTTGTATGCAACGGTTAAAGGCCATAGCCAGTCCATTAACGAGCAATGCACAGCCCATCAAGTAAGACTTGAGTCTACCAGCAACCATTAGTGGCCCCCTATGTGGAGTCCTCCTACTGATCCATGCAGTACATATGCAAACGTTTGTTCTTACAGACAAGCTGCCTCGCAGCCGACGCCACCAAGGCCGTACCACAATGACCCTTCTCTGTCTCCTTGCTTTTCTATCTCATTCCTACTCATGCTTTGCCATGACATGGTCGCTGATCGTTTGGGGGCACATTCTTGATTAGCTATATAATAATGCTTTAGTGCAAATGGTCTTGTGGTTAATGAAAAAATTGGTAAAGTTTTTATTTTGAATTATTTTGACTAAAATTTCGTTGACATTAGGGGAATATAAAAAAAATACCAATTTTTTAAATAACCACGGGACTATTTGCACTAAAGCATTATTATTAATTTGACTAAAATTTCATGACTTTTTTATTTTGTATGATATTAGGGGAAACCCCAAAATTGGACATGAAAACAAGAAAAAGATTGTACATTTGTCAAATTGGACAACTCCTACACTGGGCTGTTTAGTTGCAAACCGTCGTTCGCCACACCACAACCAGCGGGCAGCCACAAGATAAAAGCTGTTGTTTGTTGCTGAGAGAAAGCTAAGGTGGCCACAGAAAACAAAGAGGAAAAACTCGCCACAGATTGTGGCGCTGGTTTTGGACGACACAGAGTGTTGTTTGGTTGTTGAGCTAAGGCCGCCACAGAAAACAAAGAGAAAAAACTCGCCACAGGTTGTGGCGCTGGTTTTGGACGACACAGAGTGTGCTACACTCGGGTGTGGCAGGCTATGGTCTGTAACCAAACATGCTCTTGGATTTTTATTTGGTGTCTTCCTCTTTCACATGGTTAGTAGGTCCTCCCCTTGTCCTGAAGTATAGTGCATCATGACTTCTAAATTTTATACTGAAATCTAATGTATTCTATGTAAGTATGTAGTGTCTATACTCATATTTAGCCAAAGTTACTAAAATAAACCACAATTTGAGGAGAAACTTTTTCATTATCTTTAATCTATGGGTACATGTGTCATTGAAGTATTCTCTTACGTTATCTTAAAACTTTTAGAGTGTATTGTACAGGACGAGGGTCTACGAGGCAGTAAAAAGATGAGAAACGCCATTACTTGGCTTGTAAGTCATGGTCCCATGTACATCCAGATATTTAGAGTATGATGACTTCGATAGTAGGGACAAGAAAATAAAAGTAATGGGGTATATATCCAGCTACAGACACAAAAATGCTCCCAGCAGTATGCATGTAACCTACTAAAGCTGATGTCGATGCTGATGCCGCCGTAAACTGCCTTACAGCTGACAAAAGTTGCATCGATGTGATCTTTAGTGCACGCTGTCATCAGCAGATTGGTATTAAAGCATACTAGTGCAGGTCTCATGAAAATGATGAGTCGTCGTCCCAGTGGCGGAGGACGGAAAAAATTTGAGGTATGGCGAAATCGATAACATTTGTGGTGCCATCATCAGACCAAAATTTCGTCAAATCTGTATTCGACCAACACCAATTGGTATATATGTATAACAGCACAAGTGTAAAATTATTTTATGTTAAAAATTTTCTAATTACAGGTTTGCAACATGTACCTCTAGTTTTAAGACTTTTAGCACTGCATTCGTATTCAGACTTTGGAACTACCAAACTATGCCCATGGCTACTGACTAGCAGCAAGAAGCGCTTAGGGGTGGGGATCTGAAGCGGAGTCAAGGTAGGGCGAGCGCCCTACCTCTCCCTACCGGGTCCTCCGCCCCTGCGTGGTCCTGTACACACGTGTCCTTCCTTTGGCAAAGAGAAGAGAAGAAAATGGATAAGATACCAAAGAGAGAGAGAAAAGGGATCTTGTAAAGAAAGACTGTCTCATGAAAATGAGACTCGTGGTCCTAGTCCAGCACAGCACGTCCTTCCTTTGGCAAATTAAAGTGAACAAAAGAAAATGGAATAAGTACCAAAGAGAAAGACAGAGAAAAAGGAATACAGTATAAATAAACAAAGACTGTTGATGATCCAGAAGAGCACATGGCTAATAATCCTATATATATTCTCCAAAGGAAACTTGTAAAAGAAGGCCAATGAGACAAAAGAGATTCCATTTTCCATTTGCCTCTCTATCCTCCCATGTCCCTTGTGAGATCAGGTCTAGTATTATGGACCTTATGAAATCTTTGTTGTAAACTTGGGCTACCTGCGCTGCCTACCCTGGAGTTCACGTGGACGGCAGGACCAATTCGCCTCGGCTGATGATGGAGCAAGCCTCAACAGGCCTTCCCTGAATCCCTGATTAGTTGCTGTGGCCGGATCTTCACAAAACCATCGCGGCCCGCAGGCTGCATTTTGTGTTGGCCCATGGCACAATATTATGCTTATAGATTGAGGATATCTTCCTTTAGACACACATTATGCTATACCAGGGCTAATCACTAAAGTTCGAGCACATGACAATTAACTTTTAGTTGAGCTCATTTCTAAATATTTTATTTTGTGATTATGATAATAGATTGCCATCTGATGATACTATTCTTAGAAATTATGAGGTAAAGTACTTAAAGAGGGCATGGAGGTGGAGAAGACTAGTGTGGGCGTTCAAGCCAAGTTATTGGAGGCTCAGTCCTTATCCATTTTGAGTCGAAGTTCCGTATATGCAAGGAAAGCTAAGGAGATAAGCTTTTCAATGGCACCGGTCTCATATCAAAATTCATTACGAGTCAACATTAATTGTCAAAATAAGTGGACATACATAATCTATCAAGGTGTCGAGTCACCGCCCTTTGGGCCATTGGGCTATGTATCGTATCCATCGAAGTCCATTAGGGATACATTCGGGGGTCTTGGTGCTGCCCCTAACACTATATATTCAGTAGTCATCGCCCAAATTAGTCGTCTATATGTAGTCAATAGTCCTGGCAAGTATCAGCTTTTCTGCCCACTGGGGAGCTATATATTGCCGAACAAGCTAGATCTTGAGAGAGTGAATATTAATGAATGGAAACTTTTCTTGTGTGTTGGCATGTTGCATTGGTTTAATTTTAACTTAGAACAGAAAATCCATGGTGTGAGGCACGAAATTTTCAGAAAGGTCGTCACTAGCTGTTTATGATTTCCCCTTGCAATCAACAAGCAAAATTTACTGTTAGATAATCAATTTATTAATAGCAAAACAAGGTTAAAAGTGAGATGTGGGTTTCAAACAATTAACCTGAGGGGAAATTAATACTACCAGATATTTTTATCTTGACTAATAATTTCAAAAGCTGATATTATCTCACATTTTATAAAGCTAAACCAAAAGTCGATCTGATTCTACACGGCTATACAACTACGGATTCCACATATTATGTATCGAAAGGAATTAACAGTATTCAACTTACATTGCGAGTACCACACTACTAAAAACCAACTGCACATATGGTCAAAAACCAACTTCACATGCCTTTTAAAAAAAAACAACCTCACATGTGTGGTAGCTTCACGCCACCTCTAGCCACTGTTGCAAAATTAATTTCAGGACATACGACATTTTATTTACTAAAAAAATGTCGTCTGAGAAGTTCACTGAGCCATCTGACACCGTACACTCCCCTATAAAAAATGATTTTTAGAGGACTTGATCACCAGCACACCAGCTCCAGGATGGACCACCATTGCACCTTCTTCAAGTTTGGCTACAACGTTCTTCAGTTGATCCATCAATCCACCATCGTACCTAAATGATATGTCGCACCGATGCAACATTAATAATTTAGTATAATACAAGTTATCCAGACAAGCCCCGGTGCATATATTGTTATTTTACAAGCACTATTGTTATAATGTTGTTCATTAAGTTGTAGGAGTTCATTGTGAAAATGTAGTTGGCCCAGCAAGTGGGTTTGGTGTTTTTAATGACAAACAATTTAGGATCTAACAAGTTTTATGAGCAATAATCACATTTCCTAAGTACAAACGGAGACTTGATTGAACCACGAACAGAAGTGAGAATCCTCAATCGATTTTAAATCAAAGGCTTCGAACTCAAAGCAATGAAGGCACTTTATATTTTTCAATTTTGAGTTTAGGAAAGTCGTACTATAAAGAGGGGTGCATTTCCATCTTGAATGATGCTCAAGTGCTCAACAAGTATCTAAAATAATCGAAGACACACAAACACAACACTAAACACTTAGAATAGTGTTTAGGAGTTTACCAAGTCGAAAGTTCCGACCCCTATCAGAATTTCTGACTTGCGCAAAACTTGTGTTGCAATGTCGGAAGTTCAGACTTGCCCGAATCTCATCTGCTGCGGCTCTTCTGTCTCGGAGGTTTGACCAGACGTCAGAAGTTCTGTGGATCAGAAGTTCTAACTAATGTCGGAACTTTCGACATTTCCTTTAACGGTTAGTTTTCAAGGGGGTACAAATATCTCTTCTCTTCTCCCCCAATAAGCCAACCATACACTTACTTTGACCAACCTTTGTCCAATAGCCCTCAGGGGCATTCATGTCCTCTCTTCTCTCCTCTCTTGGCTCCGAAAACCTAGACCCAGAACAAGAGTGAGAAAGAGTGAAGAAAAGAGCAAGAAGACAACATCTTCATCCTTGAGCACTTCAGTTCTTTGTCTAGCCGGTGGTTCTTGCACTTCTTACTCTTAGAGCTTTGCCCCTAGCTAGCTAGGTGCTTTTGTTAGCTTCCAACCTGTGGAAGAAATCCAAAAAGTTTGTATTACCGCGGTGTTGGCTGACGAAGGCCGATTTGGTAACAGGATCTGGATTTCTGCTTGTACAATTGTGAGTTGTTGCTTGACTTCGGTTGCTTGTTGTGCTGCGCAGGATGCTCTTTGGTATGTGGTTGAAGCTATGGCCAGCCTATCTCTTTCTTACTGGGCTCTTTGTAGCTCAGTTTGTTAGTTGGAACAAGCACTCCCACTCGACATTGAACTTCTCTTCTTCGGGATAATGGAAAACACGTGGCGAACGGATAATAACCTCAAAATCAAAGTCGTCCGTCTCTGTTGCTCGAGCCATGTAATATTCATGCAACTGGCGCATATATGTTGTCAGATTTTTATACTCATCATCGGGAACCAAAAGATTGCCCCTTTCATACTTCATTGCCGGTGTTCCCGTCCCTTGTACATCATAATAGATGTTCGCGGCCTCTTCCATGGTTAATCCTGGGTTGTCTTCGACATACTTCTGTATGTTCCTTAAATCTTTATTGTGTATTTCTTCGTCTCTTGTTGTAGCGTATTTATTCTATGTTTGCCTTTTGAATTCGGACTTCAACAAATACGAAGGCGGTGAGGCACAGAGATTGAAGAAAATAACACAATCTTCCTTCGAGATGTGTGCTGTAAATTTTTCGTTCATCAAGGTGGTAACGCTGCCACTGAACGGCCTTTTTCTTTTCTATTGGTCCACTTTGGGAGCATTATCGACCGAATCCAAGGACCTTTTCTGCGACTGTGAGGATGTCCTTGATCTTGTTTTGGGTTGAGGTGGAGGAGGAGGATGACGACGAGAATTCTATTTTCCCGGCGCTGATGAAGATGGAGGAGGAGGAGGAGGAGTCTCTTTTCTCGGGGCTGATGAAGATGGAGTCAGACGAGGAGGAATAGAAGGAGACCTCTGTCTTCTCGGGGGTGATGGCTCCAGATGAGGAGGGGAGTGATCTCTGTTGGGAGATGGTGAGTGATCATCGTGGGTGGGCGAAGACTCGCAGTCGTCCTCATCATTAGATGACAATTGATGGTCAAGCTTAATGAAGCGGTTGCGCCAGGCCACTTGAGAGCCCTTATTTTGACCAAGTTTCGGCCTGTCTTCCGCTACAGGGTACTCAATGGGTATCTTGTTAAACTTCTTATCAAGTATTCTGTCAATGGTGACACGAGCGTACCCCTGTGGAATTGGGCGGCCATTAATTGTCATGTCTCCCGCAGGCCAGACCTGGCTAAGCGCCACCTTGTCCTTTGTCCATTCCTGACGGATGTACAACTTGACATTGACAGGTTCAGTGATGCCGTCCACCGGATGAGGCACATTCGCCTCTTCTTCATTGAGCGGGGTCGATCCGCAGCTGCTGCAACCCCTAAACTGTGGGCTAAAGGCAGTAGGAGTAGGGTTTTGTGGTACTCCTGGCTCTCTTGGACAGCAAAATTTGCTTGACTCGCGCTTCAACAGTCGCCTCAATCCGAGCTTCCAATCTGTCTTCCATCTCTTTTAGTCGCCTCAAATACTCTACCTCCTATTCTGCTCTACCCCTCGAGCGGCTCCGATAAGTGCGAGAGACACCAAGTAAGCTATGACCCTCTCAATTGATTAGCCTGTGTGGCTACATAGTCACATGATACCAAAGTTACCTGGCCATCTTGGTCATTTTGACCCAGATCGAGCAGGCCGGACAGGGTCTATGGCTGCTCGTTCTCACCGACCTGATTGACACCGTCACCGTTTGTCGGATCATGCGGCTCTCCCGTCCCAGCGATATCAGCCGCTTCTTCTTGCCGATCTGTTCTTCGGCGATAGGGTAACAGGCGATGATGAGTCATGTCTGTGACATGATCATGGTTAGTTTTGGCCGCGGACAACTACTAATAGCATATGTTCATATATATATATATATATATATATATATATATATATATATATATATATAATATGTTTAATGCAAAGTCTAATAATAAGTCCACATACAACAAAGTCAAATAATAGCATTTGTTCACCTAGAATAAATTCATTGTTTGAGTGACCACATACAACAAAGTCCACCTAATGTTCTATGAAACTAAGCCTATATCAACTTCCAAATAAGAAAAGCGATGATCATAGCCATAAATAAAAGCATAACATCTTTCCAAGACCAAGGAGCATTTCTCCTAATCTTTACATCTCCGGCGGGTGGCTTCTCTTCGATCTCCAGTGCCAGCGGATGGCCATGGTTTGCATTCATTGGACCATGGTAGGCCGGTTGCCCATGGTTTGCAAGGTAGGCCGGATGACTATAGTAGGCCCTCAAAGCTTCAGCTTCTGTGTTGTATTTTTTGTGCAAATTACCAGGGTAGCGATTGACTTGAGCATAGTAATCTTCCCAGGTTCGATAAATCCCAGGCATGTGACCAACATGCACTACATACCATGCCATAGTTGCCTATACATTTAAGTAAATTAGGTTGTCATTCAAACATGATGTATTCTTATACAATTTAATATATTTATGAATATCACACAACCATTGCATAGATAGGAGTGTTTGGAAAACAGCTATTCACATGCCTTAGTAATAGTTGTTAGATGTAGGAAAGATATAAAGAATATTTTTATGCTGATAGCATGGAGAATTCCATAACAAGTTTGGACATATATTAGTTCTATAGGTCTAAAGTATATATACTCCATCCTCACATCCAAAAACATTGAGCATCGGTGGCACAGTTCCAAAAACATTGAGTACCCGCCTGATGGGAGAGCAGTTGCAATTGCAAGCTATGAGGTGAGGCTAGCCATTAGTTTCACATATGTATCCGGCCATGCTCCAATGATGCACAAGATGGTTTTACAGAGAAAACATAAGTTTGTTTCACAGAGAAAATGCAAGTACTCCAAAAATAAACTACCATTAACATTTAGAGACCAATCTCTGTCAAGTATTATGAGTCCCTACTATGTTTATCCTAGTAACAAAAAATAAAATTACGCTTTTGTTCTTATCAGTATACTGATGAATAGAGCTGAGCAACGTGCTACTAAGTAATAATGTACTACTTACTAGCAATGCGTCCAGAAACACAAAGAAACAGACAACACACACTGTGTGGCAAACCTAGGTTCTAGCATTCACAGCTGCATGATCAAACTGTATGACAACACACACTGCATGATCAAACTGATTCAAGTAAGCAGCTGTGGGACATTTCATCAGACACGTAGCGGGCAGTGAGCCACGCACTCACCGTGGGGGTGGAAAAGCAGTTGTCCGCGTGCTCCTGAAGGCCTCGATGGTGGGACAGACGGCGCGGTGCTCCAGCTTGGCACAAACGGCGTGGTGCTCCGGCTTGGGGCGGTGGGCGGTGCTCCGGCATGGGCCGGTGGATGGCGTGGGGTGGTGCTTCGGCGCGGGGTGGTGCTCCGGCGGCGCGGGGAGAGGGGTTGGCGCGGGGTTGAAATGAATTGGGATAATTTCAACCCGCGCCACTTTTATAGCAGTACCTCATCACTGTCAGTTCTACTTGTAAACCGACAGTGATGGGGCACATCACTGCCGGGTCACTCCCCAAACCGGCAGTGATGTGCTGTAGCAGTTTGTGTGTTAAGTTAGGTGTTAAGTAGGATAAGTTTCCATTTTCTTTTGAACTCCTCGTACTGGTGCAACGGTAAAGACCCCTCAACTTAGCCCCCGAGACCCGTGTTCGATCCCGAGCGGCCTAAATTTTTTTGATCTATTTTATAAATTATTAATTTATTTGAGGAAATAGCTCATCACTGCCAGTTTTGCTTGCAATCCGACAGTGAAGGTTTACATCACTGCCGGGTCATTCCCCAAACCGGCAGTGATGTTGTGTAGCAGTTAGGTTTAACTTAGGTGTTAAGTAGGATAAGTTTTCGTTTTCTTTCGAACTCCTCCTACTGGCGCAACGGTTAAGACCCTTCAACTTAGCCCCCGAGACCCGTGTTCGAGTCCTAGGCGGCCCAAATTTTTTTGTTCTATTTTATAATTTTTTAAGCGGCCTAAATGTCAAAAGAAAAAAGTAAATAACCCTTGGCACACATCCTATAGTAGCGCAGCGGTTAAGTCTCTGAACTCTGTAGCCCGAGACCCGCGCACGAACCCGAGGCTGGCATAATTTTTTTAATTTTTTATATATCACTGCCGGTTTTCAAAAATAAACCGACAGTGATAACCAGTATCACTGTCGGTTTATTCTCATCAATGTCGGTTTTTTGAAACCGATAGTGATGTTTATATATATTAAAAAATTTCTTTTAAATACTGAATAAATACAAGCATATGTATTCTTATGTCGAAATGGCTTGAAATTTTTTTGGCAAGCTTGTACACCCAAATTAAGACCCCACACAGGATCTTAGGTTTTTCTGATGAGTTTTTTTATTTATTATATTTTTCTATGTGCTGAATGACACAAAAGAGGGTGAATTTCATCTTGGACCCAATAGATTTTTTCATCCACCTCCATAAAATTCTTATCCCTAGGGTACATTAGAGCGTGTGTAAAAGTTTGGCACCATTCCGGATCTTGTCGTGGGTAGACTCAGTTCAACCTATAATTAATCGGTGCCATCGCGCGGAAATTTAATTAAACCTTAGAAAGTAGCAAATCATCTTTGAAAAATCCCAAACTAGGTGTTTCCTTCACACGTGGCACGTGCAAGCCTAAGAAAAATTTTGAATACCAATACAATACTGGAATGCATATGAACCACAGAAATCTTGATAACCTATGTGTATAGTCATGGTTCGATGAATGGGCGCATGTACCTCTGTGAAGCATGTATACTCTGTCTATGTCGAAATGGCTTGAAATTTTTTTGGAAAGCATGTACACCCAAATTAAGACTCCACATAGGATCTGAGATTTTTCTGATCTTTTTTTATTTATTATATTTTTCTGTGTGTCGAATGAGACAAACGAGGGTGAATTTCATCTTGGACCCAATAGATTTTTTCATCCACCTCCACAAAATTCTTATCCCTAGGGCACATTAGATACTGTGTAAAAGTTTGGCACCATTCCGAATCTTTTCGTGGGTAGACTCAGTTC